>NW_005842671.1:241880-260426 GCF_000455745.1 Alligator sinensis | reverse complement strand
GCATCTGCCTGGCTTCTGCTCCCCCCACCCCTGAAACTCTCTATTAAGCAAGCATTCCCCTGTCCCTCACAGACACCTCTCAGCATTAGCCAGCAGACCACATGCTGACTACGTCCAAGCTATGGCACATGGGGCAAAGGCATAATCAACAGATAGCTGGTAATGTCCCTCCATTGTCTTAATGGGTTGATAAACACTGAGTTAGAGATGATAAACATTCCCTGCTGGGCTGTTCAGGAGTGGAGAAATTCATCCTAATCACAGCATCCTGCCAGGGCCTGGCCATGCCCCCCTCAGCTCAGCCCTTTGGAAGGGAAGGGAGGGCTGCTCTAACGCCCCCTGGATTTTAGCCTGAGTCATTGCAGGCATGTATCTGCATTTCTGGGATGTCTGTCTGGTTACAAAGATGACTTAGCCTAGCCAGATTAAACTAACCTGAAAAGATTGAATTAATTCAGACTCAGCCTTTTTGAATGTCTGTCTCTTGCCTGAGAAGCTAAGTCAGGAACAAATAGGTGAGAAGTAGAGAGGGTCAGTCTATTCTCAGGCAGCAAATCAAATGCTACACTTGTGAATGAATGTATGCTGCTACCCAAACATAGAAAATCATGTGCCTCTTGGATTTGTTATAGAACTGGGTGATATTAAGGTTTTGTTGTTGTTACTGAGGGGTTGCTTTTTGTTTTGTTTTCAGATAAAACTCTATTAATCAAAGTACTCAGTTCTAGGTATATCAAAACTATTTCTAAATTCCTTCCATATGTGATTAATAGATTCTATAAAAATGGAAGAAAAATTAAAATGTTGAAATATTTGGGGTCTGTACTTTAAAAAAAAATCTTAGCCTTCTTTCATTTAAAAAACAATAGTGTTTCCAAACTAAATTTCACAAAGTTTATTTTTAAGGGTAAAAATAACATTTAGTTCAGCCTGAAGACATTTTTTTTCTTTTTTTCACTATTCACAAATACAGTGAGCCTTATTTGGCACTATACCACAAAAGTACATTTATCCCTATGTATACATTTTATACAACAGAAATGCCACGATGCATCATCTGAAAGATAAAAATGGTATAATATTTTGTGTAAGTTGCTTTGGCAGATTCTAGGTGTCAGATTTTTAAACCCACTTGTTTTCTTTTAAAAAGTCCTATGGCCCAGAGGAGTATATGGGGGCCCAAGGGTCCTGTCACTCCCCTCCACCTCTTGGAAAGACAGTTGCCACCTGAAATGCATAAAACTGTCCTCATGTCCAACATCTTAGCCCCCACCAACATCAAAAAATAAAAGTTGGCACCTATAGAGTTCTATAAAAATCAAATATAGTTTTGCAAAAATGTTCAAGAATGATAAAATTTACAGTATGATTATATTGCTGCCAAAGAATGTTTTATTGTTTGATTTAAATATTTAATACAAAAGGCTGTCATTTTGTGCCAATTAAACTGGAGATTTCCATAAGGGTGGATACATTTCTAAATAAAACACGATATTTCACATTACTAATTGAATGCAAAAGAGCTGAGCTGCTTATATTTTAAAAGAAGTTACCATTGTACAATGGGAAATAACTATTTTTCATTAGGATTTTAGATGTACTTATACTTACATCACATGGATTAAAGAGTTATTTATTTTTAGATCTGTAAAATTCCATTTGTGTGAGGTTTTTCAAATGCTCTATCATGCATATAATTCACAGATTAAGTGTCCTTACTGGTATTTATTGCCATAAAAGAACATAGGAGTGCCTCTGGAGAGTAAGACTCATTTGAAACTACTGAAGATTGAAATTCAAAATTGAAGTAACTCTGACATGTACATGAGTGCATGTACACAAGATGCTTTACTGCTCAGTAGAGCAGTTTACTGTGCAGTAAGTGTACACATGTATACGTGTACATGCTTACTGCACAGTAAACTGGTCTACTCTCAAGTAAAGTGGCTACCTGCAAATGCAAGTAGCAAATTTAATCACAAGTAGTTACTGCTCAGTAGTGCATGTGTGGATGCTGACTGGGAGCAAATTTGCTCCCAGTCAGCCCTGCCACAAGGGGCCCAGCCTCACCCTAGCCCCAGGGCCCAGGGCTGGTGGCCTCTTCTGTCTGAGGCCTGGGTCAGTTCTATGGCAGCCTGAGCCCCAGGCCCTTAAAAGCCTGCAGGCACTATGGAGCCTCAGTGCATGGGCAAGCAGTCTGTGGTCACATGTAGCCACTGCGTCCCCCTGCACAGGCCAGCTCAGCCAGTCTGCCTACACCCTGGTGCTACTCCCTGGCACTGAAGTGCTGAATTGCACAGCCACAGGTAGCCCTCCCAGCAGTGACAGAGGTTGCAAGGCAGCATGGGCTTGCCCGCCACATCATTGAAGCTCAAGGTTCTACGACAGGTGTGCAGATGTTCCTGGGACACCATGGCAAACAGCAGCAGCAGGGTGTAGTGAGTCAGCTGTCTGTGCAAACAGCTCCTTGGGCTATGCCTGGGACACTCAGCAGAAGCATGCTTGAGGCAAAGTGCTGGTGCAGTGAGGACTGACCTCAGGAAGTCTTCCCAGAGAGGCCTCATGTGGGAAGGGTGGGGGTGGTGGCAGGGGCACGTCCCAGCCATCCAGGAGCCCCATGCCCCCCACAAACCTGGGCACTGTGGGCTTGATGGCAGCACAGGAGACAGGCTGGCCTGTAGGAAGAGAAGTAGGGGAGTGGAGTCTGGAGTCACAGCAGCAGGTGCTGCCAGGATCCTGGCCTGGCCTGGCCTGGGAAGGGGGTGGAGGAGGCCAGCTGCCTGTGGCCAGCAGCCTGCCAGGCCCTGGGGAGCAAGCAGGGATGGGGGCTCAGCCAGTGGCTGCCTGGGCCCAGGCCTGCCTGGCCATCTTACCATGGTCCCTGGGAATCTGTGCACACATGAACCCTGATCTGAACAGGGCAGTGCACAGCTCCCTAGTACAGAGCATCTTATCTCAGAAACATTTCAACCTCTCACAAACAACTTCTTTCTCATGACTCTGCATGTCTTGCAGCTGCACACAGGGTAAAGGCAGAAGTTAGCAGGCAAGATGGCAGCTCAGGGTCACTGCTGCCCTTGGCCAGGGCCCAGCAGATGCACCAGGTCCACCAGAAGACCCAAGACCAGATCCTCCTCCTGGACTGGCTGAAGATGGCATCAGAGGAGCAACTGGTGAATGAGTGGGCCTGGCGGGGAAAGAACATCACCCAGTAGTACAGATGGCAATCAGAGGACCTCGCCCATGAGGAGGTGTGGGATTGGGTGGACTGGGTGTTCAGGGCATGGATCCTGGCTGGGGAGGAGCAGCACTTGTAGGCCCTAGAGCAGCTGGATGTGATCATGGCCAGGGCAGTAGAGGTGATGGAGGAGGACTGCCCTGGCCACCTGGTGATCAGCTTCATGTCATCAGCTGCTCTGCCCCCATCTGCAGCACTACCTGGCCCCTGGCATCAACCCACCACCCAGAAGCAGGCCCCCTTTGGGCCTGGATGGAGGTCCAGTGCTACCTACACCATCCAGGAGCCCCTGCCCTGGCCCCCACCCCAGGCACCCCACTGTGTGGACCAAACCCTGCCACTCACCCTGGCTCCCCATAGCCATAGAGCTGGACCTGTCTGCAGTAGGGCCTGGGTGGCTCATGGGCCCTGGTGACCCTGGTCACTGGCTGCTAGAGGTGGAGATTGGCATACCAGGAGACCGAAAGCTGCCATCACCCTTGGGCAAGCCCCCCACCTGCAGGGCTTGCCATGATGTGCATACCCACAGGGGAATGTCCAGATCCTGGAGTGCTGGCTGCCTGTTCCCAAAGTCTGACCCTATGCATTCCCACCCCATGGCCCTTGACCCCAGAAGGACACTCATAAGCCAGCACAAGGTTGTAAATTGTTCGCATGGGGAAGAGGGTATTTTATTAGTGGTGGGTGGGGTGGGTAGTGGAGGGGCTCTGTTGTTGGGGATGGAAGGGGGACAAGCTCTGTTGTTGGGGAGGGGGAAGGGGTTACTGGTTCTGTGAGTTCAATACAGTGTTTTTCAGAGAACTGTGCACAGTGAGCATGGTGCTGGTGTTCAAACTCACTAGCAGTTCAAATTCACTAAACTAAAATTGTTGGCTTGTCCAGCTGCAGTTAGAATACCACTGTAGGGTAGAAGACAAGTAGTCCAACAGTCAGTTTCACTTCCATCATACATGACTGGGCATTATGATTCTCTTGTGACATACTTTCTCCTCTTCAGCAATTGCAAAGCAAGTTTAAAAAAAAAAGGAAGCTAAGGTGCAATATTTAGATAAAGATTCAGATTTCAGAGCCTGTGGAGCTGGGGATTTGTAGGTTTAGGAGTTGTTTTATTTTATAATAGAGCTGATGGATACCTCTGGGATTTGGCTGTTCAGTACGTAAGGAATAAGGAATGGCATTGGACAATGACAGTATAACATTACCCATAAGACATGTTGATGTGGATCTATAATATCTGATTGGGACCAGCTGTTTGATCTATGATCTCTCTACTAAAGTGGCCAGCAATAGTATTAGGTTATGATAGAGTCATTTTTATGTCCCTAGAAATTGGATTGAATCCACCAATTTATTCACAGATCCTTTCTACTTTGCTCAATAATAAGCAGGGATCCTGGTTTTCTCTGATTTAAAAAAAATCCCTATTTTTAGTTTTAAAAAAGTAAGCCCAAATCCACATTTTCCATGATTTAAATGAAACACCACTTAGATAGATAGATAGATAGAGAGATAGAGTGGTTCTTCTATAAAAAGAAACACCACTTATAAATTCACATATATAGTGGTGTTTCATTTAAATTTATATATATAGTGGTGTTTCCATATATATATATAGTGGTGTTTCATTTAAATTTATAGTGGTGCTTCTTTTTAATCATGGAAAAATGTGGATTTGGGCTTACTTTTTTTTAACCAAAAGGTGGAGATTTTTTTTTTAAATTAGAGAACACCAGGATCCCTAGTAATAATGTAGTAAAGATTTAAACTAGTAAGCACATGAAAGGGCATCACACCTGCAGACACCCTGAACCCGTGGTTTC
This sequence comes from Alligator sinensis, assembly GCF_000455745.1. NCBI lineage: Eukaryota > Metazoa > Chordata > Crocodylia > Alligatoridae > Alligator > Alligator sinensis. The sequence goes on along the minus strand of NW_005842671.1, from coordinate 255,368 downwards.
CATACTGTGGGCTGCAACCCTAAATGGGGTTGTAACATCAGTGGATGGGTTTGCAATAGATGTGCCCCCTGAGATTTCTGCACCCACAGTGGGGTGCAGGACTGCAGCCAGGCTGGACCAGCTCCAGGCAGGAGCTGCCTCTGCAGCCCAGTGGGTGGGGCCCATTGTGGGAGGGAGTGCCGCACCATCATGGACACCAAGGTAAGGCATGGCAGCAGCAGCGGTGTGGTGTTGTATCCATGCTTCTGCCAGGTGAGCAGAAGGCACCTCAGCTTGGCAACCTTGGCAGTGCAGTGCTCCCTACCTCCTGCACTAGGTCCTGCCCACTGGGCCGCAGAGCCCCCAGGGGGAGGGCAGGAGGGTGCGGAGCCCCAAGCCTGCATCCTCCCCATGATGGACTCCACTCTGGCAGTGCTGCCCGGCGGGGGGAGGGAGGGTCAAGATCTGCACTCTGCTCTGGCTACAGCAGCTGCCACCTCCTACCAGTGGCAGCCGGGGCTCAGGCATTGCTGGGGGGAGGGACAGGGAGCTGTGGGTTGGGAGTCAGGGGCCACGCTGAGGAAATGGGGTCATGCGGAGGAAAAGTCTGGGAGGCACTGCCCTAAACAATGTTGATTCTAAGGTACTTATTGTACTTCGTTTTGTTAAAGGCAGTCATTTATGATGGCATCTTTGTCAACAAGCAAGCAAGTGTGGTTGCACGTGTGTTGCATATGCATGCATTCACCACGCTGCTAATTTGCAGCACAGTGGGGTTTTTTGACACTGGGGGATCCCAGTGTCAAAAAAACCATGGCAAAAAAGAGCAGGGAGGTGTGTGGATGGGGGTGGGGAGGGAGCTGCTGCAGTGGAAGGCCCCTAGGGAAGGATGCTGGGGCACAACTACATGCCACTGCTATATGTCCCTAAGGAAGCACATGCTCCTACTCAAGTGGATGCACCCTTTCAGTGTATTTCATTCAACAAAGTAAAGGGTATAACTTCATTTCTTTTTTCAATAGCTTAAATTTAAGTTTTCAGGGTATGCATATCTAGGCCACTACAACTGATAAATGTGGTGTTGCATTTATTTTCCTGGCTGGTATGAGCAATATTTCTTGATTTGGTATTAAGGGGTATTAATTTTCTATTTCTTTTGCTGGAAGCAATCAAAAGCACCAATAATAAATGAAAATGCTCCCCCTCCTGAGCTTTGTGGGCTTTGAATCAAGTTTGAGTGGTTAAATGTATTTAAAAAAAATTAAATAACTCCATGCCCAGATTTTAAAAATATCTAGGAAATAGGTACTTGGAGGAGAGGGAAGGATTCAAGAACATTTTCTGCGTCTCTTGGTGCCTAAAGGCCTTTAAAAACTGGCTTTCCAGTTTTGTTTAGACACCTAATTGAAGTAGCTGAATTTTCACAAGCATTGATCACGTAGACACACTGAGATCTGTTCATGTAAATGTCTACATGGAAACTGAGCTCTTTTGAAAACCTTGCTTTAGTTTTGCATTCTAGACACATCTGAAAATCTGGCCCTTCAGGTTTAAAGGCACCATAAACTCTTGTTTTACATATACACTTTATTATGCTACATAGTATAAAATTAATACAATTTTTTTTTTTTTTTAAAGAAAATCACTCCTAGAACTGAACTTTTTTTTTAACCGTAAAATGTAAACTTTCCCTGGGAAAAAAAACAAACCCTGTATATACTTGTATAACTTAAGAGAATAATACATACTCACATAATACATAACACCTATACACAAGGGGACAAACTGAAGTTGTATAACACATCTTAATTCATGCATTCCTTAATGTTGTGCTTTATTTTACACTCTTAATATTAATCTAACAGCTTTTTGTACAAAACATATGGAGCACTTGAATCCAGTTTATTCTTCATTAAAATCAGTTGTGATGAGTAGCCTAATTCACAAGCAAGCTCAAAGGAAAGGCACCGTTAGTGCAATTGTCTATTTTATATTCAAATGTACATAGTGATGCTTCACATTATCAAGTATTTAATTCCTTTCTTTACAGCTATACATAATAAACATCAGCCATATATCAAATTGGGCAAGCATGCCTTTTAATTTAATAACTATTCCTTTAAGTGGATGAGAATGAGAATGGAGTAATAAGTTAACTGCAAAGTCACAGCTTGACAAAGGCCCTTATTACCTTAGCAAGCCTTGATCAGGCCCTTCTTAAGGGTAGTCCTAGTAACACTTAAGGCCATTTTCCAGCTAAGTACTGCTGTTATTTCAAATTATTTCAAATTGCATAAAAAGTTGCAAATTCTGTAACCAGGAATGTTCCTTCCCATAAAAGGTGCAGGTTGTATCACCAACAGTTCTAAGAACTCCATCCCATCTCACAATAGACAAAATTAATAATTCTTCAACAAGACATTACTGTACATAGCTTTGTGAAGTGTCAGAGAGCTGGAATTAATCCATTTATTTAAAAAAGTAAATATTTGCAAAAGGGGCTAAAGTGATTAAATATACTATTCACTAGAAATAATCTGTTCAATACTTTATTATTCATAATGAAGAGAAATAGGATTGCTTATTTTTACCATTAGGCATCTTCTGTTTTCAAGCCTAGCAGCTACATGAGTTTTCAAGAAGATACAAATACAAGTGACGCCCGATCCTCAGTCTTACAATTCCACTGAAGTCAACATAGCTACATCTATTTGCACTAGGTGAGGCTCTGGCTCTTGAATCTACACAGTAGAATTACTTTGTATTCAGCTCTTATTGCACCATAGCACCACATTTGCCAAATTATTCAATCAAGATACCAAATGGTTATTATCAATCTATTTCTGCCACATATATTTATGTAGAGAAGTGTCCTATCCTGCATCATACCACTTAAAAAAAGAAAGTACTTATGAAATAAGGTATTTATGTGATTAAGAGTGGCAGAATCTGGATGTATTAGAATATGCTGATATTTTCCCTATCATATGCAAGTGGATGCATATTCAGCATTTTTTTATAGACATTGGGTTACATGACATTCACTGTAAGTACTTTGGCTCTAGTCTTGCAATGAGCACTTTGTAGGAGGACCTCAAAATAAACACGATTCCGGGGCATGCCCACACAGAGCTTATTGCAGGAAGAGGTCCTTGATCAGGAACAGTATTTCAGTTATTTGCATGACTTTTAAAATCTAAAAATACTCTGATTCCTAAATATAGGTCTACAGATTCATATTCAAACTGGAATAGAAACCATCACTCAACTATCTGTCCATCTGCCTGTATTTATGTGGCTGTATTGAGATAAAACAGATTTTTCTGTAAAAACAGAACAAAACACAGGCCCCCACCCCTGAACCCCCATGATTTAAACAATTTATTTTAGTCAATATGTTCTTTGTATTTACTCACCTCACTCCTCAGGACACATGGAAAAAAATTGCTCTCTCTCCTCTTTTTTGGCATTCTTCCTCATTATCAGTGAGTAGGCATCTGTAGATAGTGATGAAAGAGAATTTATAATCAAAATAGCATATTGTCAAAACACCATATGGAGTTTTATCAGGATTTAACTGCAGACCCATATGATATGCACAAACAACAAAATATCAATTCCAGTGATTTTGTTAAAAATCCAGCTGTATTAGGCCATGTGTAGACTAAACGAGAGGCATGCGTGCACACTTTAAAGTGGGCTACATGCTTTTGCACTGCTTTAACGGGGTCTGTGTTTGCACGCCTCGGTGGTGTATCACACGTTAATTCCAGCCTCTGCAGTAAATTCGACAGCGTAATGCGTCTTAAAGGACTTAAGGAGCAACAAACTAAAACTCCTTTGCTGCCCCTACAGCTGCGGAGCAAAGCACTGACCTCCATGCAACTCCACAGCTCTACAGGAAGCCCTGCAGGCAGCCTGGCATCAGCCTGGGAAAGCAGTCTCCACTGAAGAAAAGCAGCAAGCCTGATCTCTCATCCCTGGAGCCTGCTTGCCTGCCTGTGTTGTGCAGGGGCCCCATGCGGGGGCCCTCCACATCTGCGGTGACCCTGGGGACCACCCGCAGCCCAGGGACTGCTCTGCTGCCAGCAGCTCACCCTCCCCTCCCCACTGGAGAGGCAGGTAAATCAGTGGGGTGTGTGCACAACACAGGAGTTTAATCAGCCCTAAATTGAAGCAGTGTTTTTTAAAACCTACTGCTTCAATTTAGGGACCCCATTTCGTCTACACACACCCTTGTATTTTTACCCTACACCATTCTGGACAGCCTCTCATTTTGCCTGGCTTACAATTATTTGGAAATATATAAATGTAACAGAAAAGATTTATATCATTTTTAAACATATGAGGCAGGACAAATTTGACCACATCCTACCTGTAATAGTACCCAGAATAATACTGAGAAGTTGAATTTGGAAAATTCAGATTACAAAGTTGTATCAAATTGCCATCCTACATCCTTTCAATCACTCATGTTCTTGTGATTTTCAGGCTGATGCTATAAGGTCTGAAAATATTTTAGAATACTTAATGTTGGAAGAAAATAAGTTTTCTTTTTACTTTGTAGATTTCATGATTTTTGTGCATTAATATTATATGCATCAAATGATCATAAAGAATTTGGCTAAGTAGAGACATTCAGAAAGCCCAAGCAGATGCACTCAAAATATTGTGCTTTATTCAAAGTGCTCTAGATTAAGTTGGGAGTGATCAGAACAGATGTTCACTGCTCAGTGGGAACACTCAGAGCCTGCCAGCACAGACTGAGGCCAGCAGGCTGAGGGCACTCCCGCACACCTCCAAGAAGGCTGCCAGAAAATGCTGAGTCCAGCTGAGCAGCCAAGCAGCAGGCCACCCCCTCATTGGCCAGCACAGCCCTTCTCCACAGCCAGTCCCTGTACCGGCTGGTTGCTGTCAATATTGGAAGCTGGAGGGTAAGGGGATGGGAACAGAGCCCCTCTGCTGCACGAGCTCCCCCCAGCTAGCTGGCTCAGGTTCTGGTGGCGGCCGGGCCAGGTAACCATGGCAAGGGGGCTCTGTTCCCTGCCCCCCAACCCAACCTCCTGACAGCTGCAGCTCAGAACTGCCCAGCTTTCCACTGCACTGGGAACTGGGAATGGGTGGAGGAAGACAGCCCCCCTGCCACACAGGTCCCCCACCAGCTTGCTGACTGAGGTCTTGGGGTGGGGGCTGGGATGGATCTGCATGGCAGGGGGCCTCTGTTCCTCTGCCCACCCCCAGTTCCCAATGCAGTAAAAAGCCGGGCAGTTCTAAGCTGTAGCTGGCAGGATACTGGGGCAGAGCAGGGTTATGGAGGGGGAATGGAACCCCTCTGCCACTCTTAGCCAGTCTGCTCCATCCAAGACATAAGCCAGCAAGCTGCGGGAAGACCACATGGCAGAGAGGCTCCATTCCCTCCTCCCGTGCCTGAGACTTCTGACAACTGCAGCCAGGAGCAGCAGCACGGGGCTGCCCAGCTTTTCACTGTGCTGGGAACTGGGGCCAAGGTGAGGAGGAATGGAGTCCCCATGCCACATGTCTCCCCCCAGCTTGCTGGTTCAGGTCCTGGGGGGGGTGGGGGCTGGATGAGTTTGTGTGGTACGGGAGCTCCATTCCTCCCCTGCCCCTAGTTCCCAGAACAAGGAAAAGTGGCACAGCCCCAAGGTGCAGCTCCTGGCTGTAGCTGGGGGAATTGCACCCCTCTGGTCCACTGATGTGGCCCAGCTCCCTGCAAGACCCAAGTCAGCAAGCTGGAACCCACATAGCAGGAGCTCCATTCCCCAACCCCTCCATCTGGCCATGCAGGGAGGAGACAGAGCCTTTTCTGTCTCCTTTCAGTGACAACCTGGTGACAGGGCTGGGCCAGTGTTCACCCAGATAAGACAAGCACTGGCTAAGACTAGCAAGCCACCCAGTGAGGGGCACCTGGGATGCCCATAGAATTAGGGCTACCTTGACTTGCAATGGGATCTGGTACAGATATTCAATAAAGCACTCTAATGTAAAGTGTTTTAAGTTGATACCAGTCCATCCAGGGTTAACTTAGAGCAGAATCTGCCTTTTTTAAAGAGTTCTATGTGCTGTGAACAACTGTTCAGTTATGGCTGTAGAGTGGTTTCTCTGCACTTAACACATGGTAATTATAACTTCTATATCTAACCTTTGTACACATGTACATATACAAATCCACATCCACATGTATATGTATATGTGTATATAAAGTGTGAAGTGTTCGGACATGAAAGCTGTTTAAGACACATGACTATTTAAACTGATCATGTACCAATCCAATTCATTCTAGTATCAAAACTGATACGGGAATGAACATATGCATCTATACATACACATGCATGCATTCATATGTGTGTTTATGTTTTGATGCTATAACCAGCTGGATTAGTGTAAGTTCAATGTAAATACTTGGGTGTCTTAAACAGAGCTTAAGTGTCCCATCAGTACATTATTTTCCTTGTGACTGAACAAGGCATTCACAATTGTTAAGAGCAAATGACTCCTCTCTCTTCGCCTACTCCCTTTATCTTCTAAGTAGCTGCAGAATTACTAGAGAAGTGAAGGAAAGCTGAGTGAAAGATAGGCATGTTCATGCATGAAATTTAAACAAAATGTGCTGGCAACATGGAACAATATTCAGCTGGGTAATTCCAAATGCATTCTTCAGATCATTTTAGGAGGGCAGAAACAGGAGTATTAACAGAACAAAGGTTTTGTCAATAAATAAAGAAAAGAACAAGGGGGATGTGCTTTTTTCTCTCAAACTTCTCTTAATGCCAAGGAACTGGCATATTGGCTTACTGAACAGCTGTTTTTCTTCTGTATATGCCTCCTTGGCCCCCTTTTTGTATAAATATTCTAATGTTGCTCCCTGTCATGCTCTGCAGTCACTGCTACAGCTCCTTTGAGATAGAAAGGGAACATAAACTTGGTTTTAAGCTGTGCTCCACTGGTGTAAATAAGGGTAGGTGGGTGGGCACCTCAGGCACTGATTTGGAGTAAGCTCAAGATAGTCAGTTGCCTTCACTGTGGCCCTGCCATTGCTACCTCCCCCAGCCCAGCCTCAGCCCAGCCACCAGCTCTACCCCAGCTATCCTCATTGTCCAGGCCAGGGCATAAAAACTCCTTGTAACACTTCTGTTGGGCTTCCTGCATATGAGGAATATGTGGCTGACACCAAGTGAGAATAGTAGTCCCTGTGCCAACTTCATTGTAGTTCCAAGCCAACTACTCCTGGTCAGTGGAGTGAGTACCTCTGAAGTACTTTTATGCTCATATTATTCCCAGCTCTAGGACAACCTTCTTGGCTTATGGCTTCTTGGCAATAAATGAGAACAGACTCAATGCTACTTTAACATGTGCCAGGAGCAACAATAAATTCAAGAATCTTCAAGAGTTAGGGTAACATGTATATAATGTGCAGACACCCCTGTCCCTCTGCCTGGGGTCCTGTATTAATCTGCTCCAGGCACGTTTGTGTTGTAGGTTAGATTTGTACATGATTCAGCTATGCTTTAGCTACTAAGTGATGCAGCATGACAAGGTCAATTCTTCCCCTGTTGTGAAAACATCAAGCTTATTTAAGACAAATGCTTTCAGTCTTAAACTTGTCAAATTATGGATTTGGCAAGCCTGGACTGGTGGGATGATGGTCACACCTTGAAAGGAAGTATCTATAATACTCTCAGGGTAAGTCAATGGCTGAAGTCTGAAGCAGACACACACACAATGGAGAATAGCAACAAGGAGTGCTTTTCAGTAATTCTCTTTCAAACAACCATGAAAATGTATTAGACATAAAGATGGGCTGTGGATTCCTCTGTGATCCTGCTCTGAGGATAATCCATTTAAAATGCACTCTGGCCTGAGTATGTATGTGCCAGGTTTCTACATCACTCATGGCATTTTGCCTTGCCCACATGGAAGCTAGTCAGGGACTAATACGATTACATGACCAGGATCCTTTTAACAGGAAAATGGCTTAGAAACCTCCAATTGGATTTGAATCCATAATCCTCTGAAAGCAAGGTGGCTTTTCAAAGCCAGATGCTGAACTAGTGTTTCTAAAAACAATTTATTGTATTGGCAATAGGAGGCAAAGTCCAATGCAAGACCATGTTTATTTTTCTTATAACTTTTTAATATACTAAAGTACTCATCAGTTCAGAGTGAACCAAGGTAGCTTGTAGTTTAGGCATTTCCCTAGAAAAAAATCCATTTGGATGCAGTGTGCATCTCCTTATCAGAACAGTATCTGCTGTAAATAGGCAATATTCCTTTAGTCTGCACTTAGGGTGCATTACCATTGTACTAGAAAGAAGCCACAAGCAAAAGCTGTCAATGAACACAATTTGTTTCTTTCTGAAAGAGCCTTTATACTACGGCAATGTCAGTCATATTTAGACCTGAAAATTGTTTATTAGCTATAGATGAAGCTTTGCACAAATAGATCGTACTTACCAGAACTATTTTCATAAAAGGAATCTAAATGCGTTAACCTATGCAGCAGGATGAACTAAATAAAACAATTCACACTGTAATGTTAATTACCTCAATTTAATTCAGGTTTCATTTGCACTGTTTTCAATGGAAATTCACTGAATTTCCTGGGTTTTCTGTGCTCCACAATGTTACTGTATATCTTAGCAAAAGACAAAAGAAAAAAGGAGAAATCATTTATAAAAGATTCTGTATTAATCTTTGCAACTTTACCCAAAGACCCATATCAAACTCCCATTTTTATGTATAAGTAGCACTTTTTCATTTAACTTTAATCATCTAGGGTACGTACACACATACTAATTTTCTGACAGTTAAGCCACCTTAACTTTTTAAAGTTGATTCAACTGTCAGAGTGTACACATGTATGTGGAGCAGAGTCAACTTAGATGCAGCATAAGATAATATACCTGCAAGGTATATTATCTTGATTTGCATTAGTAACGTTAACTTAGCTCACAAGATGGCTGTCACCATGTCAAGGATCTGTATGTGTGTATGCTCTGATATGGTTTAAGTCAAATTAGTTAAGTCATCTTATTTTAAGTCAACCTAGTATGTGTGTACATATCCATAAGTAGCATTTTTTACCACTAAAACTGATTTTTAAAACTATCCCTCCCTGTTGAGCTCACCTTGCCCTTCTGAGTATGCTCAGAAGGACCTGCTCTAGCTACTTAAAGTCTGAAGTGATTATTTTCCTGCCATACAGGCATATAAACTGCATATATATCCCAGAAATCTTGGTCTCACTAAAACTATGACTAACCACTGTTTGATGCAGAAAGAGGAGGGACTTTTCTCAGAAGTGGGTGATGTTGGCACAAATGCCCTCAAGCTGGGAAAGGCCTAGAACTCAGTTGTCCCACTTCCTCAGTGAGTGTTAAAGTCATTATTCTAAAGGAAAAAAGTAGGTTCCTCTTTCTCTGTTAAGTATATTCTAAGGACACCTAACAGCTTGGGTTTCTAGACTGGTTTCAGAAGCTAACACATACAACTCATTCAAAATGTCATCCCTCCTGGGAATGCACAGTGGCTGTATTTTGTGCATATTATTCAGATCTCAGTGGAAACCTTGGACATAAAGGATTTTTCATGCAGCTAAATACTTAGATGGGTCAGTTTGATTTAGTCCCATAGGGCACTTATACATGTGTAGCAAGACTGCTCCGACACACTGTAATTACATGGCAATTACCATATTCCAACAGACTCCAGTGTCACATGTATCAGTGTCCCTGTGCTGAAAAGCCAAGCTTTAGTTCGACAAGCTTTAGTTAAAGCACCCCTACTGCCATTTTTCAACACGGGGACTCTGATACACATGATACTCCAGGTGTTTTAATTAGAGCATCTCTCAGAGCCACTCTAATTAAAGTGCCCCCGCCCCCACCCCACATACACAGTCCTGTGGAGCACATGTATAAATGCCCATACAGTCTGCCTAAACAGCAACTTAGTTAAATATGTCCCTTTTTGGCTAGGTACAGACATTCAAAAAGCCTAAGGTGGAATCAATCTAAGTTACACAGTTTTCTGTAAGCAGCATAGTTTAGATCAGTAACAAATAGAAACACATTCACCCTTTGGTGGAGGGGTAAATCTTAGACTGGGTTCCACCATTTTTAAATCAGTCTATGTGTGCCAAACTTCTGTTCTGTTATGGGTATAGACCAGTTTTTTATCACTTATACCAGTAGAAGTGTAATGTCTGTACCTGGTTTGAGTCTAGCCTTAAATGCAGATATAGGTGTAGTATGGGTAGACTTGTACAGAGCTAGTTTCACTCTAGCTAGCACACACAGCAGGAGTAGTAAAGACAGCAGAACAGACTTCATCACAGGCTAGTACTTTCAGGGGTTCACTGACCGTCTTCAGGTCACTGTCATCAGTGGAGAAACTGGTGTCACTACAACTTTCTTCTATGTAACATTTCCATCTTTTCTACACCTCCACCAGTTTCAGCCTAGGTTGAAGCAATAATGATTCTCCTCCTGTGCTGAATGTGTCTTCATTACAGAGTTTTAATAACATTTTACCAAGTTCTTCATTTTATTCCTAAGAAAAGCATTATGTTCCATAGACTGTATACCACACACAGACATCTATGAAAATGTTAAGTACTGAGGCTTCTCTCCACCACCCAGTCAGTTATCTAAACTTTTTATTTGTATGATTAATATGTGGTCTTTCTAGTCAATGAAAGAGGATGTTATTTGCAAAAGTATTTTTGTTGCCTCATGGTAGATCTTCAATGATTTTCTAAACCTCAGACCATATTCACAATATCTGGCAAACATGGGCTATTTTTCAAGCAGAACGGAAGCTAGCAAACCTTCAGCAGACTTCCCTTCTCAGAAAATCCCTGGATTTCCTTGAAGTTATAATAGAAAAAAAATGCAGGTACAGCATGGGTGGCTTTTTAGCTGTAGAATTCATCAAGCTTGAGCCCTGAAGAGCACGTTTACATCAAGCAATGACTTTTAGTCGCTTCTAAACTGAGCGACCAAACCACTAACCTAGCAGAGAAAGTGCATTCTATCTTCTATCCCCTCTATTCTTTAAAAATATTAAAATGGAAAAACTGAAGTGACACAATCCAATAGAAAAAGAAAATGAAGAAGTTTGGACTTTAAAAAATATTTGTTTCCCAAAAGAACTTGCTGTCTACAGCAGCGGTGAGCCAAATAAAAGAAAAGGGAGCAAGCTGTTGGTTACAGTGAATGAATAGTAGGAGAAGAAAGAAATAAAAGTAAGCCCACCCTATTTCCTTGTTTTTTGCTGGTACCACTTAATAGTGTGGACATTTTTTCTGGGAGAACTGGTTTACTAATTAACAGTGTGTCAGAAGATCGGGAAGACTGCTCTGCTATAGTTAATTTTTTTTTTAAATACATTTTTAATACAGTTAACATCACAGTTGCTCTACGCTTCTTTGTAATCAGATCAAATAATTGCAGAGTGTTTCGTGCGCATTGTAGTTCTCCTTTCAAGAGCTATCAGAACTGCTTGCTTCTATTTATAATTCTCCTACCAAAAAGCCAAAGTCACCCAGTTCTGCTCTTGTCTGTAGGAAGTGTGAACACTGCTATTTATGGAAAGGGACTGAGGAACATTTGTGCTGATTAATTACTTTCATTTCTTTAATATTCTTGTTGGTCCTCTCTCTTTTTTCTTTTCATTAACCCTTTAGTGTCTGTGTTCTCAGGACAGCCAGAATATCAGATTGCTCACCATTTCTTTATAATGGGCAGACCACGGGATTTTTCTATGTTATAGAATGCAAGAACCATCCCTAGTCTCTTGATGTGGTCCCAGTCAAAAATAAGCAATGATTAGTCACTTGCTTTCCTCTGATGTTGCTCTTTTCTTCCTAACTCACAACAACACTGAGTCATTTCTCTCTCAGCATCCATCAGGATGCATTATTAGAATTCCCATTATTAAAGGGTCAGAGCAATAACTGCTACAGTATGAACACTGCTATTTAAAGGAAATATAGTTAGCTAGAAAAATATCTAATAATATGCATAAACACTGTTGTTTAAAGGAAATATAGTTCTAGCTACAAAAATACCTAATAATATGTTCTTATTCTAGACTCACTAGAAATATAGTTTAGAGTATGAGCCCTTCTGATTTCGAATCAGAACCTCAACCTCATAAACTAGGCTACACCTTCCCCTACGCTGGAAACAGAGAAAAAAGTGTGCAGAAGATTGCTTTTTCCTCACCCCTTGCACCTTGTTCACATGTTACTCATAACTTATAAGAATTATTAAAATAACATCATAACTCCTGATGGCAGCAAGAGCTTCCTCAAAGGGAGAGGAATGTAAAAAGAAGTCAGAAACATGGCTGTGCCTTGCCTTGGTCACAAAACCTGGGCTGGCAGAGGTAAAGAGTTTTTTTGAAAGGTCAAGCATGGGTCCTCTGACCTGTGCTATTCGCTTAGCACAATGCTGCCTATTCTTGTACTTTCTTTTGTTTTGGATTTGCTCTGTGCCTAAGGCATTATGCAAAATATATAGTTACCTAAAAATTCTAACCTTAAAGAGTTCACAGTCCATGACAGCCAAAAAGCTGCTTCATCTCTACCCATCTTTACTTGCAGGCAGTGGATTTAGAGGCAGGATTTAGCACATTTCCAATACTGTAACTCTGTTAAATACTATGTCTGAACATTACATTTGCAGGGAGTTAGTACAAAGAGTACAAAGAGATATAACCCTATTCAACAAGACAGCTACAAAGTCTCATTAGGAACCTTACAAAGGCAACTGCGCATGAAAGGCATGACACTTGTCCCAAGTGCCTGGTGTTTGCCTGGTGCCCTGTGTCTAAGGGCTTCTATCAGTTGGACCAGGCTGCCAAGTGTCCCCAGCCTCTACTCTGCTTCCAATCACTTGCATGCCATGAGTTGATCTTATTTTAGAATTCTTGAATTTGGATGTTTTCTTTAAAAAGGGAGGAGGGAGGACCCGGGCAACTATAGGCCTGTCAGTCTTACCTCAATCCTGGGGAAATTCTTTGAGAAGATCATCAAGGAGCACATCTGTGATGGGCCAGCATGAGGGATGATGCTCAAGGGCAATCAGCACGGTTTCATTAGGGGCAGGTCATGTCAGACCAACCTGATTGCCTTTTACAATCAGGTCACAAAAGCATTGGATGTAGGTGTCACCGTGGATGTAGTCTTTCTGGACTTCAGCAAGGCTTTTGATACTGTTGACCACCCCATCCTCATTAAAAAACTGGGCGACTGTGGCATTGATGGCTACACAGTCAGATGGATTGCAAATTGGCTGAAGGGTCGTACTCAGAGGGTGGTGGTGGACGGGTCATATTCGACCTCTGGGGAAGTGGGCAGCGGAGTCCCCCAGGGCTCGGTCCTTGGGCCCACACTGTTCAATTTCTTTATCAGTGATTTGGACGATGGGGTGAAAAGCAACCTGTTTAAATTTGCTGATGATACCAAAATTTGGGGTGAGGTGGGCA
>NW_005842671.1:219294-241674 GCF_000455745.1 Alligator sinensis | reverse complement strand
GACACTGGTCAGGCCACAGCTGGAGTACTGTGTCCAGTTCTGGGCACCCCACTTCAAGAGGGATGTGGACAACATTGAGAGGGTCCAGAGGAGGGCCACCTGCATGATCCGGGGACAGCAGGGCAGACCCGACAATGAGAGGCTATGGGACCTGAACCTGTTCAGCCTTCACAAAAGAAGGCTGAGGGGGGACCTGGTGACCATCTATAAACTCACTAAGGGGGACCAGAAGGGTTTTGGGGAGACCTTGTTTCCCCTAGAGCCCCCTGGGATAACAAGGAATAGCGGGCACAAGTTGTTGTACAGTAGGTTTAGATTAGACATCCGTAAGAACTACTTCACAGTCAGGGCAGCTAGGATCTGGAACCAACTTCCAAGGGAAGTGGAGCTGGCTCCTACCCTGGGGGTCTTTAAGAAGAGGCTTGATGCCTACCTGACTGGGGTCATTTGAGCCCAGTTTTCCTCCTGCCCAGGCAGGGGGTCGGACTTGAAGATCAACAAGGTCCCTTCCAACCCTACTTCTGTGATTCTATGATTCTATGCCATCAGCAGCAAAAGGGGTAGCCTCTTCCCTGGTGCCACAGCACAGTACATGGTCCTCTGGGCTTCACTGTACTGACGTCTATGGGAGGAGTTACCTCATTCAGGACAACTTCCCAATTTAAGCCTTAAGGGCAATAATCATAGCAAGGGATCATGGTTTTCTCTGATTAAAAAAAAATCCCCAATTTTCAGTTTTTAAAAAGTAACCCAAAATCCACAGTTTTCCATGATTAAAATGAAACACCCCCATACATATATATATACATTAGTGGTGTTTCATTTTAATCATGGGAAAATGTGGGGTTTAGGTTCCTTTTTGAACCTAAACCCCACATTCCTTTTTGAAACTGAAAATTGGGGAAAAAAATATTTTTATCAGAGAAAGCCAGGATCCCTGATCATAACCTCCTGCTTCACCCCTCCTACCCCCACCCCACAGTCATGCCCATTCCTCACAGTTGTTATCAGATATAATTCTCCAGAGTCACCTTGCCTCATTACAAAGTATGGCCTATAATTTGCCAGTTAGACAGCTGAAACAGTTTACAGAGTAAAATATATTTTTACTGCATGAATCACTAAAAAAGTTAAAATTTCATATAAAATTTAATGCTATCAAATTTTGAATTACTACAAGCGGCCAAGGGTTAAGTTAATGTCTTATTCATAAAACAATATACTAGCTCGAAAGGAGCAGCACAACAAAGAAGACAGAGTCCTAACCAGGAAATCTTGAGGCCTAGATTCTATTCCTTGCTTTAACAGTGAACTGCTGTGTCATCTGAGGCAAGCTGTGGTGGCTTTTCCTTCCTATCTCAGCCTTCATTAATTTAAGCCATAAAATTCTTTGGAGTAAGGATTATCTCTTTCTGTCCTCTTCATTCCTACAGCAGCTAACAACTAGCCCATAGATATTATTACAATAAGTAAAGAAAATAGACAAAATTAGGGAACTCTCTACATATTTCACCTAAACTTAGTATAATCAGCCAAGTACTGGGGCACTCATGTTCCATAAAGCAAAGAGCTCATGGAAAATTGCAATATGTTGAGGAGCGCTCACGCCTCATGCGTATCAGCATCACCGCACATCCCTGCACTGAAAAAAATGATGGTGGGGTGCTTTGAACTAAAGCTCATCTAACATGTCTTATTTCAGAGAGTACCACCACCAGTTTTTCAGCGTGGAGATGTGCGTTGACGCTGATACACATGATGCAGAAGGCTGCCGGGGAGCACATCGATTTCCATGCTCTAGCAAACTCAATTAATAGAGTCTGTTGTGATGCACTGGATTTCCAGCACATTGGAGCAGGCTCTGTGGATGTGTATAGGAACCACGTTCATTTACATGTGATAGTGCATTCACAAATTTGATAGTGCGTTAGCTGCTCTGCAGTTAGTGTGTATATCCCCTCCTCCCAGTAAATGTAAGATGAAGGTGTGGAATTTATGGCATAGTAAGAACAGGTGATGGACAATTTGTAAGATGGTACCACAGCTGACCTCCTGGTAATTTGTTTATGTAGTATACCTATAGCAAGGTGCAGATTCTGAAAAGACAGAGGTCCAACATGTCAAACTTACACATCTAACATTAGTCACTTAAATCCACCTTTAAACAATTATGTAACTTGATCTTCAGTGGGCACATTTACTTATACAATTAATGCGACTGAATATATTCTGGCCCTATTTGAATCCCAACATCACTATCTGCAAGTGTGTTTAAGTGCAGTAATTTAATGTTCCAGATACCACTTGTAGCTGACAGAAGTATCCAGCAACTCAGTAAATTAATCTACTTCACTGTAATTACCCCACATGTGTAGACAGTGACACTTTACTGAGCAGCACATTAGTCTGCTGTTCAGTAAAGCATCTCATGAAGATGCACCCAGTTACTAATAATCTAATTTTGGTTTTGAGTTTGGTTCATAAACCCAATTTTGAATATTTAGCATGGTGTTTCAGCAATCCAGTTAGGTAAAGGAAGTTTTGCTCAGCTTTCTCTTTTCTCAGAAGTTTTCATAATGTGTCTAACAACTTCTGCAGTATCAGAGGCTTGCAAGCAATTAGTCATATTGGGCTTAGTGTCACTATGAACCAGTAGACCCACGACAAAGGTAAGCAATGCCAAAAATATTCCATTGTCTCCTGTCTCCTCCTAAATGCAAATTTGTCTTCTAGAGTTAGAACTAGAATTTAAAAATCTCTAGCCCTTGAACTAACTGTCAGTTAACTTAATGATACCTCCCTGACTTGGCTGACAATCAGGAACAATATCTTTGAATGGCATATTTTACTTCCTGCCTCCTGGTCAGATGCTGTTGCTAAAACCTGAGACTATTTAAATGGCAATATTAGCTACCTCACTACTGATTATTTTAGCAAAAACATAAAATTAATGCGGTAAGACCCCCTCTCAGGATGTAGCTGCAGTTTTTGGATTACAGATCAGCAGATGAATGAGTAGTTATTAAGTCTTCCTTTGGCTGGAGTAAAGAAATTCAACTCTAATTTTCACAAACTTTGAAGTCACTCCATCCCTGAAGAGAAGAGTTCGGAATGAGGAGATGCATTTTCTTCCCAGTTCCAAAAGCCTTCAGGGTAGCATAACTGAAAGAAAAATCTCAAGACCCCCTGAGTTCCCAAGTTCTTATCTGTCTCCTGACTAGCTATCAAACCTCTCATTTCTTTTTGGCAGCTTCTACCAGGCCTCAGGTTTTTTAAATCCTTACTGAGAATTTAAAATTGAGAGATATGACAGCAGAAAATAAATCAAATTTAGAAAAACAAAGAAAGAAAAAGAATAGCAGAGGAATGGTATATGTATTGGACTGAGCTGGGTAGAATGGTGGACAATGAGGTATATATCCCTTAAAAGGACCAAGCCAAACAATACTGGGATCCTTACCACCTAATCTAAATGTAATGTGTGGCATAGGGGATTGGGTCTTGCCTGTCTCTCAGTGTTGCTCATGGTGAAATCCTGGCACTTAATCTACTTCACTGGGAGGTGGGAATGGAAGATACTGCACTGAAGCTTTTAAGGACTATTAAATCAGTTACTTCCATACTATGTTTTTTTTTTCCTCAAGTAAGACAATCTATAAGTGATGCTCTACTTTACAAAGAACACATGCTGCTTATCTCTTGAAGACCATTTCATTTAATTTAGTTAACAATGATGCAGGGAGAAGAAAGGAGGAACAGAAAGGAATAGAGCAAGTAAGTATACCTTCTGGAGTCAACATTTGGCATAAAGAGAACTCAATAAATGACTTCTCAGTAATGCTACTCAGCCAGGTTGCTGCCTGTCTGCCTCCCCTACCTTAGTTTGTTACAGTTACATCAAAACAGTATCATGTGCACACCTACAAATGCAACAATAGTCCTGGCCCCAATTTATAATTTATTTATGTATCATCCTTAGTGTTTAGAGTAGTGTTTCTTAGCCTTTTTAGCCCTGAGGCACCCCTCAATAGACCCAAATAATCTCTCATTAGACTCAAAGCACCTCCCCCTAACTTTTATGAATTGAGTAGCACCCGATTTCAAAACTAATATATTTAATACAGTATTTACCTCCTTGCAGTGGGGCTGGGCAGTGGAGATGGGTCAGTGGTTAGCAGAGAAAAGCTGGATCCTGCACCTACTTGCTTATCTCCTAACACCTGCTTATCTCTTTACAGCTCAGAGAACCCTTTAAGGGATATTGAGGCACCTCTGGGTGCTCCAGAACCCTGGCTGAGAATCACTGTTTTAGACACATGCACTTTCCGGTTTGTTTGAACTCTATTGGGAAATTTAACACTATTTTTAGCATTCACCAACTTTGGGTTCCAATGCAATAACTGCAATATGCTTTTAGTAGAACTCCTTTGTCTCTGAGCAGGATGAGTGGAAAGAGGTGACTTAAGATCTGAATACCAAATAAATGAGCAGGAAGGATTGGAAGCAGCTTTCTGAAATTATAGCAGCAATCCTAGGGAAGTGGCACTCCTGCCTAAGTACAGATGGTCAAAACACTGGAGGCTGAATTGATTCAATCTTTGCAGGTTAGTTTAAGCTGCAAAGATTGAACTAATAAGCAAATGAACAGACATTCAGTTGTGATTCAGGAAATGCAGCCACATGACTGTAGTGGCTCAAGCCATGAGCCAAGAGGTTCTACGGCATGGCTTTCTGGCACATAGACAGCATGGGCTGTATGTGTGCTTCCTCTTCCTGCTGCTCCTGAGGTCTCTGGGATTTGCAGTCTACAATCACAGCAGCAGGACTCTGCAGGGTTTTCTCTGACAAAAAAAAAATGCCCAATTTTCCGATTTAAAAAGTAACCCAAAATTCACAATTTTCCGTGTTTAAAAGGAAACACCAGAAGCTGAGGTCTGGGGCCAGAGATGGGAGTTAAACTCACCTTCCTTTTAGCACAGAGCTGCCCTGCTCTGCTGGCTTACTTAGTGCTGGCTGCAACTGTATACTACAAATCCCAGAGGCACCTAGAAGCAGGAAGAGGAAGTGGTGAGCAGAGATCCTGGTTTTCTCAGCCAAAAAAATCGCAAGCTTTCAGATGTAAAAACGCAACCCTAAATGCACATTTTTCTGTGATTGAAATGAATTTTTTTTTCTGTGATTCAAATGAATTAATATATATATTGGTGGTGTTTCATTTGAATCACAGAAAAATGTGGATTTTGGGTTTCTTTTTAAATCTGAAAATGGGATTCTTTTGTCAGAGAAAACCAGGATCTCTATTCATCACTTCCTCTTCCTGGGAAAGAAGTTTCATAAATTGGTTTGACCTAAATCAGTTAGGTCTGATACTACATTCAACCAGACTTATCTTAAGCCAGTTTCAACCATTTTGAAACCGGTTTATGTGCATTAAACTTCTGTTCTATTACAAATTTAAACCAGTTTCTGATCACTTATACTGGTTTATATGTAACTTCTGTTTCTAGCCATGGAGGATAAAGAGACATTCCAGGAGACAAGGAAGAAAACATAGCCTGGTAGAAAAGAACCTTACATCTTCTCCATTGTTTCATTCTCATTTTATACAATCTATTTCTCATCTACCAAGCTCTTCATGGCATATGCCTGGGCATTTCTTTCCTCCACAGCCAGACTAAGGAAGAAGCATTCAAGAAGGAAAAGTAGGTGGTCTCACTGCACAGATACCATTTTTTTCCAATCCACAGGCCTAATCAACTTCTCTCACACTTGCTGTCCTTCTTCTCTGGGCAATTGTTGATCTCTAGGGGATAACACCATAATCGTCTGACATTGAGATCAGGCTCTATTATCAAACACGTTCAAGGCCTGAGGGAGGGACTGAAGGTGAACCCAAGGGCCCAGTGCTTATTAGCACCTGGATTGATTAGCCTCTCACAAAGACTGGAGATGCTAGAATTCTTGTCTTCTGCAATCTCATGAGACATCCAAGTAGAGAAAAGAGAGTCTTCTTTTCTACTTGTTCTCCTTCTTCCTTTTGTCTCTGGATTACATTGACTCTTAATTTCCATTTTCTTTCTTTCCTCCCTGTTTATTTTCCTCTTCCTCTCACGTTCCCTGCCTCACCAACTTTGCAGGTAAATTTCTAATACATCAACAGCATCAACCATTTCTATTTCTTTCTCAAAGATATTAACTTTCTACATGTGTAGCAAAACCCCCAGTTTTTGGTTTTCGTTTTTTATTTAAAAATGCATTCCCTCCCCTTCCCCAACCATTTCTGACTTTTTCTCTCCCTCTCCCTATAAATAAGTGTAAGTGAGCTAAGACATAGGATAAGTTTCAGCACTTTATTTTGGTAGCAAGTTGTATTTGTTTGGGTTTTTTTCTCCTTCTTTATATTATATAATTATTATGTTTATATTGATTTTTACTGTTCTATATTACTGTTTTACTGATACTATATAATTTAGGCCTACATATGTAAGTTAGCATAAGTCATGTCAAGTTTCAATCTTGTGTCCTCTGATGTCGTAACCTGTGACTCATACCTACCCCTCCTATGTAAATTGGTTCCTGGATGAATGGGGATGAATGAGGGTGCTTGAGAGACAGTGGCAGTAGGTCTAAAAATAGCTCCCTCTGAATGACCAAACCATCAACACCAATACCTGGACCAACGACCCAGCCCTTGGAACCACCCTCTGCATTCAAGAAACAAAAGATGAGGCAACCCACCATTGTGCCAGGCTGCACATGCTCAATAAGGACACCTGGAGCCCTCTGGGACAGGACTGACATTGCCTAGACAGGCCCTCCCCATAGGAGATCAAAGGTAGTCTGCCCCATAAAAATGGGTAGTGAAGACTGACTCCTTGGGACCCCCTCTCCATCTGGACCAGCACCATGCCACACCACCTATCCACCCAGAGGCCCTGACAGTGACCCCCCTCTGGACAATATCTACTGGACAAAGGCCCCTTTCCAGCCTGGATAGGAAGCTATCACCCCCACCGCCTTGTCAACCAAGGACTTGGACTGTTTCTCTTCCCTACCTGGACTCCAGCCCTTCCACTAAGTCTCTTTCTCCTGCTGCCTCCTGCTGGTGTGTGGGTGTGTGTGTGCGTGCGCGCATGCATGTGTGTGTATGAACCAATAACTTCATGGGGCTGCGTAGCGTGTTGTCTGTTTAATAAAACTGTTATTTGGACCCCCGAGTTGGGTTTTGCTTTACTCCGGTTCCAGCCCTGGTCCAATCTCTGCTCCTCGCCCCTCTAACTTCTGTCTCATTTCTCCCGCTCCTGCTGCTGGCTCACTGCCACCTCCAACACCTGTCCTGAGCTCCTCTCTGCCTCCAAACCCCATGTTTCTTTGCCACTGTCTTATCCCCACTGCCTTTTCCCCAGATCTCTACCCCTGCTATTCCCTTGTCCCCACTTCCTTTTCCCCTGAGCACCCAGGTTTCTGCCTCATTTTCTTTCCTGGCTGTCTCCTCCATCTGCCCCCCCCCCCAACATCTCAGCTGTCTGCCTCAGTTTCCAGTCCCAAGCTCCCAGCTATCTGCCTCTCTTTCTTTTCTGGCTGTCTCCTCCTTGCCACGGGGCTTTTTCCCTTGCACCAGTGACCTCAAGTAACCCTGGGGCCACTTGACCTTAAGTAACCCCAAGCCTCAGTTCCTCAGCCAGCTTCTCTGTAGTCCACCAGTTCTAATTCTGGTTCTGGCAGCTTTCACTCCCTACACTTTAACATTCTCTCTCACCTTAACCTTCCCCCAGATACCCCAAGCATACACATACATACCGTACCATCCAAGTTAGGAAATTACCTGTGTGTATGTGTAGGTGGGTTGTATGTGTGTGAATTGGTGTGTGTGTGTGTATATATATATGTCACTGTGTGCATGATATACGAATTAGTGATCTGTGTATCTGTACTGAGTGTGCAGGTATGGGCAATTGATTTTTGTCTAACTTTTGGGGTGTATAGTGTATGTGCTTGAATTGGTGATAGGTATACATGTGCCTAGGCTGGTTTGGATGTGTATGTGCCTGAGTCTGTAGTGTGTGTGTGTGTGTGTGTGTGTGTGCGCGCGCGCGCGCACCTAATTGATCTGTGTGTTTGTATATGTGCAACTGTACACCACGCTCTCCTGTCTAACAGCACAATATTGATATCCTGAGTATTGGCCTGGCCCCACCGGGGCAACACATGGAATGAATTCTGACTAATTTTTAAATTCCTTTTTCAAAACATTAAATTGCCCAGTATCTTACTTTTATCCATATGATAAATGTTTAGGATCAAGGTAAATATAAAAGCAGAAGAGTGCCAAATAAAAAATTTACTTACAATTTATGAAATATTTACAGGTGAAAAAAAAAATCCAATGTTTATCTAGATGTGGTAAGACAGAAATAATTATATCCTGGAAGGTGACCAATAAAGATGATCAGAATAAGGGGGACAGTAGCAAAAAGCTGAAAAAAATCAATACAATTCAAGAAGGAGATGATTCTACCAGACAAACCATTTATAGCTTTCTTGGATGGACTTAGCTGTAAATTGCTTTGGAATGTAGGAAAAAAAGCTAAACCTATCAAAATAGAAAATACAAAAACCTTTTATGCATTGATATAAAAAAATTATTCTCATTTCAAAATACCAAAGAGACCATAGCCTGTATAAAGAAAATGGAAAAGCTGAGTGAACAGAAAATATATCATAAAAATGAAAACTGTCTAAAACCATCATCCTATAGAGACAGGGTAGATGTAGATCTAAATGGAAATAATCATAAAAAGTGAAAAATATATTTATTAAACTGCTAAGACAATTGGGGAATATGAAGTGAGATCTAGTAAAAAGTGGTTTAGAGAATGGGCTTTGAAAAGTGAATTTTAATGTTAAAGATAAATACAAAACTATATGACTGAGGAAAAATGCTACTAAATTCAGTTCATACTTTCCACGAGCTATTTCTGGGAAAACAAAGTGGGGACATGACAAAGAATTTAGATGCATATTATACACAAAACATTACATAAAAGTTTGTTAAGCCTGGGACTCAGAGTTAGGACATGCTAGAATTAATGTTCTTCCATCACCCTTCCTCTCTGTGACTATATGATTATTGCCTTCAGTGGAGTTAGAATTTTCCCCCTTCAATTAGTCAGATTCCAAAGTGAGTCAGAGGCTTCAGTGGGCTTATATACTGATATAAAACTGGAATTACAGAATAGTGAATGACACCTGTGAGGCCTAACAAGGTAGAAATCTGATTTACTACATAGTCATCCTAAGAAATGGCTTAAAACAAAAGCAATCCTTATATCTCCTTCCGTCAAACAGTGCTGTGTGCTGTCAGGTGGTCCATAGGATCTAATCAATGATCTCCAGAATCCAGAGGTATAAACTACCATAGCTAATTTGTGTAGCAAAGAATAGCATAGCTACTGTTAACTGAGAAAATGAGCCCCTTTTCATCACTGCCAGTTATTAAATAGTATAGGCTGATATTAATAAATAATAAATATTTCTAATTGAGAACATCAAGCCAAGTTACATGAAACCTTCCAAGTACGGGCCCCAGTCCAGTGAACTGTTATTCTTGTGAGTTATATTTGTATTTGATTTAAATCAGTGGGAATAAATATGGAAGTAAACATTCATACCAGGATAAGTCTTTGCAAGAACTGGGCTTATAGTGATTAAACAGGCTGTAAATCAAAGAGACACCATTAGTGGTGAAAAAGGGCCTGGATTTGTTTGGAAGTATCTAAATCCTTTCATTTTTCATGTTGAAAGTGTTGAGCAGAGCTTTAAGTATGCCACCCAACTAATTTCAATAGCCATGAATCATGGAGAAGATATCAATCAGCAGTGGTCCACATGCAATAGGGACAGCCACTACCACTGTTAGTTTGATTAATTAAACAAGCAACCTGCTCGGGGACATTCTGTTAACTCAGGCTATATGTTTACTCATGCAGAATAAGGGTTGTTACTTGGTGACCCCAGGAAGTTTCTACACAGCTTATCATAGTTCAGAGATTTAATATAGTCCCAGTCTCACAGAAGGTAACTAAGATATAACCTGTCAGTCAGATAGTTTAAAATGGAGATGGCCAGCCCACACCAGGAGTGCCAAAAGAGGCATGGGCAGCCTCTGTGTGGGACATCTGGCAGATCAGAGAAGGGGAGGCAGCACAGCAGCTAATAAGGCAGGAAGCAGAAGAGAGAGCTGAAGATCAGGCAGGGATTTTTGGGTGTGTCTATACGTGCAAGTGTTGCTGGATGGGTTTACACCAGAGTAATTTACTCTGAAGTAAATCCACCCTGGGCAGGTGTCCACACTTACATGCATTTGGGAACAGATTTGCTGCTCCTGGCAGCAGTCTGCTCCCACCCCCTCTGGCCCTGCACTGGCCCCTTGCAGCAGCCAGGGGGAGCTGGAGGCTGCCTGCAGTTGGACACCATCTTTAAAAACCAGCCCAGCTCCCTGCTTCCTGGCCACCTGCTTTTCTGGCCCAGAGCAGCCTGCAGTGTGCTGGCACAGCATTCTGCAGCTCTGTTGCCAGAGCCCATGCCCACTGTGCCATGGCTGCTCCACCCCCAGGCAGAACTAAGGGTCCAGCATCCTGGGCTTGGGCTGGTCACCCTGCCCACTGTGCTGCGCTACTGCAGCAACCACCATCTGGTCTAGGTAAGTCTCAGCCCTGGTAGCCCCTCCCACATACAGTCTGGCTGCCTACCCAGGTTCACTGTGGTATCTCATGCTCCCTGGAGCCACTCTGCTGCCATCTGGACCCCGGCAGGGATGCCAATGGCACACACCCAGATACCACCAGTGGTGTTGTCCACACACTCCTGGTGCTTCAACCCCACCACCTGTGGGCCCATCCTGCCAGCCAGGACTGGTGGCTGTGCATCATACAGCATACCTGAGATAAGCAGTGGCTGGAGTTCTTTTGCATGCCCTGGACAAACTTCCAGGAGCTCTTCAACCAGGTCCACCCAGACCTGGACAACGTGCCCTGCCTTTCCCCAGTGCATCAGGGCCCTGGATGGGACCCACATCACCATTGCCTGCCCATCCCACAGCAACTGCCCCTACTACAGCCGATGGGGCTCCAGGCCATCACTGACCACCACTGGGTGTGGTGGCAGTCCTGTCCATCCTCATATGGGACCCTGCTTACCTGCTTCTCCCCTGGCTCATATGGCCCTAGACCAGCCAGCTGGACCCCCACCAGACACATTTCAACAGATGCCTGGGACAGATCCACACACTGGTGGATTGTGCATTTGGCTGCTTGAAGGGACGTTGGTGCACCTTTACCTCCTGCCTCAAGGTCACCAAGCCCAACATCCCCCGGGTCATCATCACAGCCTATGTGTCACATAACATCTGTAAGGCCCAGGGGGAGCTCTTCTGAGAGGCTTGGGTGGAGGAGGCACAGCGGGCAGAGGATGCCTGGCACTGGGAGCACTAGCTGTGGCAGCAGAGACAGCAATGGCCCCCTCCTCCACCAAGACCACAGGTGAGCCACTCACCAAGTAGCGGGGGCCAGGTCACTGGGTTTGAGAGGTACTGGCTGACAACCTTTGTAGGCCTCCTGGATGGCCGCTCATGAACCCTAACCCCTCCGTACAGCCCCAGCACCATGCTCACTGTGGACAGTTCTCAGAAAAGCACTTTATTTCCCTCTACAAACACAAACCCGACCTCCCCCCTCCCTTCCCAGCAACAAAGCCCTGTCCCCCCTCCCTCCCCCAAAATAGACCCCATTCCCCCTCCCCCCCAAACCACAGAGCTCCTCTTCCTCTCTCCACAGAGCCCCATCTCTACCCTCCTTACCCACCACCAATAATGCACCCACTTCCCTGTGCAGACCTTGTCCAGTTTGTGCTGTGTGTACCCTCCTGGGGGAGGGAGGCTGTGGGGTGAGGGCACCTAAGGGGTGAAGCCCAGAGGCAGGTGCCCAGCACCCTCCCTGGCCTCTAGCCACTCCCCTGCAGGTGCACATCCCAGAAAGAGGCCAATGGGTGGGGGACTTTCCTGGAGGTGAGGGTGGCTGCTGGTCTTCTAGCATGGCCAGCTCCCCCTCCTTCAACCAACGGGCTGGGCCAGCAGGGCTTACACACAGTGCTGGCCCCATTGCAGGCAGTGGTGAGTAGCAAATGTCAGGGAAAGGCCCAGGTGGGGAGGCTGGCTGGCAGAAGCCCCGGGGTGGGCGCCAGGGCAGGGACACCTAGCCAGTGGAGGCACTGCCACACTTCAACCTAGGCCCACTGTGGGGCCTGCTGCTGGGCAGCAGGCAGCTGCCAGGGAACAGCACAGCTGGTGGCACGAAAGCAACTGCCAGGGCCAGGACAGTGTCCAGCACCCAGTGATCCTCCTCCATGGCCTACACTCATAGGCAGAGGGAGAAAATATTTGCAGGGGCTGAGCACATGCATGTGTATGTACACCATCCCCCCAGCAGGTAAGTCTGTTGTGGGGAAAGGGTGTGTGGGGGGGGGGCAGATCAATACTGCCACAGTGAGGGAGGAAGTGGGGCACCTTTACCTCCTGCAGGGGCTGGGGTGAATGGGGCCCCAGGACTGGGGCAGGTCATGGGAGGGTCGGAGCCCAGGTGGCTTGTCCAGGGCCATGGGGGGGCTCCCGCCACTACACACACCCTGACAGAGGCCTGGGGAGTATGTGCCCCCCAGATCTCTGTACAGGGCAGAGGCAGGCTGAGGCGCCATGCCCCACTACCGCTGCTTTGGGAGTTGCATGAAGCCATGTGCCTGCCGCTGCCGGGCAGGCAGGAAACACGATGCAGTTAGAACATGGCAAGTGTTGCACCGCTCCTGGGCCAGTGGCAGTGGGGTGCAGAACCCAGCCTGCAGCTGCAGCCTGCCTCTGTCCCACACACAGATCCAGGAGGCATGTGCACCCTGGGCCTCTGCCAGGGTGTGCACAGTGGCAGGAGCCCCCTGCACCCCTGAATGAGTTGCCCAGGCTCCGAGCATCCCATGACCCACCCCAGCCCCAGGGTCCCATTCACTCCAACCCCTGCCCATGCCTCTCCCTCACCGCAGGGGCCTCAATCTGCCCATCCACACCCTCTCCCCATGACAAACTTACCTGTTGTGGGCAGTGCTCTACGCACAGCCAGGCTGTTGCAGGCTGTGGCTGCATGTTTGTGTCTGTGTATGCCCCTCCCCCCCCTGCAGCTATCTGGAGCCCACACCTGAGCTGCCCTACAGCCCTCTGTGCTGCCTCCACTGCCCACATTTGTGGGGGTTAATCTCTGTTAGCCCTGGCCTTCTGTTGTCTATTCCTCCACTGCCCTGGCCACCACTCCTGGGCCTCCAGATACCTCTCCTCCAGGGCCAGAAACCTGTTCTGGAAGTCCTAGTCCACCTGGTTCATCACCACTTCATGTGCATCCCTCTCTCACTCACATGCATCCTGCTCACGTATGATGTCCTCAGTGCACCAGGCCTGTGAGTTCTACCAGCCACTCCTTGGACACCATGACCAGCCAGTCCAGCAGCAGGTCCAGTCCTGACTGAGACTGCCGGTGACCTTGAAGGCACATTCTGGCTTCCAACGGTGCCTCAGCTGTGTGAAGCTGGAGGACCTACAAAGCCAGAAGAAAGAGGTTGTGTGTGAGCGTTTGCAACTGAATATGCGGTAAACTAAATGTTCAGTAAATACTGTGCATTAATGAATATGTAGATGCACCCAGTAAGTAAGTGTTTGCACATGTAGATGGTGATGCTTACTGCACAGTAATCTGGTCTACTATGCAGTAGAGGGTCTCATGTAGAAGCACCTCCAGAGTAGGAAACATAAAGAAGAGCAGGATATCAGCCAGGGACCACAGGCCATGAGCAGAAAGCAGAGCAGCAGACAAGGCAGGAGGAAGTGGATCGGAATGGTACTTAGAGATTGTGCAGAGCTAATTTGTGGCATGCCTACTAACAAGTTTGGCCCCAATGGCTTAAAATATAGTCCTCTAATAGTTGTTTACTCAGACACACAATTATAGACTAGAATACTCCTTAGATAGGTAGAAGGATCTTATATAAAACTGATAACAACATTGAATTCTCAGGGGGAAAAACACTGGCAATCTTAATGCAAATAGCAATCTACTTTAAGAGGTTTCAACTGATAATTATGTCATCTGTGATTTCCTGGCAAGATGCCTAATTAATACAGGTTTGCCATCCTATTTTGTGTTCTGGAAAAAAAAGTTGTTAGGAATAAACTGGGATAAAGAGCCTCATGACTGGGAAGGAGAAAATCTGTAACAAAAGATGGTGAGATTAGAAGACCTGTGGTTCAGGGGAAGAACTAAGACTGAGTAGAAAAAGTACTGGGACACAGAGCCTAGGGATGAGGACTGGGAGTGAATAATTAAGAAGAAAGGGACAGGCACAAGGAGCCAAAACTGGGGAGGAAATTATAACCAGGACTATGATAATATATTTAAAGACTGAATGATAGAAACATAAAACTGCAAGGGGCCTCAAGAGGCCATCAATATGCTCAGAGGTAGAATAAAATGTTTGTTTAACCCATTCTGAAAAACTGGGGTTGGAAATTCTACTTACTCCCTAGGTAACTTGTCCAATGCTTCCTTATCTTCATATTTAGAAAGATTTTCTAATACCTAAACTAAATTTGCAAATAAAGCAAATTATTTTTGTCCTATTGTCAGTGGACACAGTGAATCATCCTCTTCCTTATAACAATTTGTATATTCTGGAAGATACTATATCCTCCTGCAGTCTTCTGTTTTCTAATTGAAATTAACTCAACCTTTCCTCAGAGGTCATTTTGTCAAAACTTATTATTCTTATTCATCTACTCTAGATACTTTCTAGTATACATCTTTGTTAAAGTATAATGCCCCAACCTGGACACAAGTCTTAAGCTGAGGCTACATCAGCACTGACTGGTGCAAAATAATTACCTCCCTGGTCCTACAAATGATGCTCATTCTAATAAAACTATGAGCATCATTAATTTTTTTTTTTGCAACAACATAAAATTGTTCATTCATAGGTACTATATTCACTCTCCATTATAACCCCTAGATCCTTTGCTACAGTACTGCTGCCTAGCCAGTAATTCTCCATCTTGTATTAGTACATTTGATTTTCCCTTCATAACTGAAGTGCTTTGCTCTTGTCTTTATTATATTTCATCTTGTTTAGTTCAGACCATTTCTCTAATTTATCAAGATCATTTTGAAGTCTCATCTTGTAGAAACCATCTAGCCTGATGTCTACTCTCTATTCCCAAATCTAAATCATTAATGAAAATACTAAATAGAACTGAGTTCAGGACAGACCCCTCAGGATGTCACTTACGGTATTCTCTGAGTACAACAGTATGGCATTGATCATTACTCTTAATTGGCATTACACCCACATTGTGATGGTTATGATGTAAGTATATTTTACAGCTTTACACGTTACACCTCATTTTCTCAGTATGCTTAGAATATCATATAGGAGAATGTCACAAGTCTTACTGAAGTCAGGGTATGAGTTCTCCATACACTACTTGACCAGTTAACCTGTATGTTGGCACATTCATGTTGGCTTTTTATATCTTATAATTATATAGGGGCATATAATATGTTTATTAAATTATTTATTCTAGAATATTTTGAGGTGTAGAAGTTAGACTGATTGTTCCATAATGCCCTGGTGGTTACCCCTTTTCCTCCCTCTTTCAAGAAAGGTACCAGGATGGTCCTTTTCCAGTCCTCTGACTTTGTCTGTGCTTCATAAATTCTCAGGTGATAGCTCAGAGATTATTTTTGCTACTTCATTAAGTACTCTCAGTGATAGCTCAGAGATTATTTTTGCTACTTCATTAAGTACTCTAGGGTGAATTTTATCAGGCCTTGCCAACTTGAGTATATCTAACTTATTTGTTAAATTGTTTTTCCCTATTCTAGCCTGTGTTCTTATTCTTCCATCAAAATTAATTTAGTTAGGTATCTAATCATATTATCCTTCTTTGTGAAGACTAAAGAAAATAAGGAATTGAGTACTGAACCTTTTTCTTACCATCTTTTATTTCTATTCATACTTTTTTTCTCACCCTCTATTTTTTTATATATTTTAGGACTTTTCCTGTTGCCTTTTATCTCTTGTCAGTTGAAACTCACTTTGTACTGCAGTTTTTTGTGATTTGGAATGAGATTCAAGAAATCATTTAAACTCCTGGCATAGCATTCAGAAGTACTTTAAGCAGATAAATCCACAATGACAACAAAGTTTGAAGCAATGATTGTTTAACCCCAAGGGCACATAAACCCCTTTTTGACCTGAAATTTCCCTGGTCACCTACACTTATTCTCTTAAGCATGCCCTAAATGCACCAGTCTGGGCAACTAAGCACCTAGCTCCTGTCCAAAACCCATTGTGATGCAGAAACTCTAAGTTCTCTGACAGTCCCAAGATTGTTTATGAATATTATATTAAACAGTCATTGGGAGCAGGGACCGAAACTCAGGACTCCACCCTTCCTGGGGAATGCCTTAACCACCGGGCCCCTGAGTTATACTTCCTCTTCCATGTGCTCTCTCACTCTCTCTGCTCACAGGAATCTTGCATTTCTGCACAGTGAGACAGCTTCAACAAGAGGGGTGACAATCCCCATCCAGAATAATTGTTAGCTTTTGGTGGGCAGGGCCCTTTTATGGAATGTAGAAGACACTAGTTTGAATCTCTTAGGCTAAAGAGCAAATTGATTCCAAGGTTCCCACTTCCTGACTGAGCGCTTTAACTATTAAGCTATTACATAAAAGGTAATCAACAGCCCCACCCTCTTTCCAGACATGTTTTCAAGAGTGAGCCTGCTTGGTTCTTTCAGACAGTTTCATATCTATAATCAGGAGAAGATTTGGCTCCCTGAAACTTGAGCAGGAGGTGACAAGTCCCTGGAACTCTGACTCAGGCACTCAAGCTCCAGATATTGATGGGATTTGAAATGGATGCTCTGTGTTCCCTATTTGGGTCTTCATTTTTCCCTGTGCAGGGTGCTGACTTCATGGAATACTCTTGTAAGGCACCTAATTGCATTGTGCATTGTGTAGGGATTTTAAGCATGTAGGGCTGTGTCTACACATGAGCATTTACTGCACAGTAACCAAAATTACTGTGTAGTATGGGTACACATCTACATATGCAAGCCCGTCCTGTGCAGTAAATATGGTGACTTATGCTGACTTGAGCATAAATTCGATACCTGCATGATGCAATTAGTTACTGCTCAGTTACGCGTATGTAGATAACTTACTGAGCAGTAACTGTGTATGTAGACTGACTTGGGACTAATTTTAGTCCCAAGTTAGTCCACACACAGCATTAATGTGCTATAATGCCTGCACGTATAGATGCCGGCCTATTCCCACTTACTGCACAGTATATTACTATGCAGTGCATTTAAGATGGCATAAATGCACATGTAGACAAACCCTGGGTTTTGGATTCTACTCTTGGCAAGAAAGCACCCAAAATGTAAGCAGAACAGTAATTAACTTTTAGGAGTGAAGTCTTTTATTCCATCATTCCTTTGCTTCAGGATAGTTTACCACTGTGCTTTTTATATAATCTCTTTCAGTGCCTGTCATCTCTCCCCCACTAAGGATCTATCAGCCAGTTCTCTGAATTCGCTGAAGCTGACCTTTTTTGAAAGTCATTATCCTTACTAGGCTGTTTTCATGCTTTCTTTTTCCTATAGTGGCCAAATCTATCATTTTGGGATGTTTCACCCTTAAGATTTTTTACCTTTAGATTTTCAACCAATTCCTCCCAGTTAGAATCAAATCTAAAATAGATACTACCCCTAGCAATGTTTCATCCTTTGAAAGAATAATTGTGTCTAATACATTACAAAAATTAAGTAGACACTGTGTATAATGCCTCCAGACTAAACTCAGGAGCACCACCAAGAAATAAACCCTACCTGCTTGCCCCTGATTCACATGCATGCAAACTCACAAATTACACAGTGTAGGCCTGAGTGGACTACTCCAAGAAGCTCATGCCCAGTCCCAAGATATCTCTGCTGTCTAATTCAGAGGTTCAGGCATACACAGAGCTAGCATGATGTTGCTAGAGGTTATTTATTGGCATCATTCCTTGGTTTACTCCAGAGGCCCTATAGATATAGCCAGTGTGTCACTGCTTTTCCAAGGGTAATTGAAGTCATCCATTAATACCAAGTCCTTTTCGTATGCTTCTGTTCATTACTCAAAAAAGCTTCATCAACCACTTCCTTCTCATTATGTGGTCTATCGTAGGTGCTTATCATGACATTTCCTCTATTCATTTCTTATTTTATCTTCACTCGGGGACAGTCAACAAATATGCTTCTTTCTCCTTCCTGAACTTAAAAGCAAACATATATTTTCTTGATAAAAAAACAATGAATCACCACCTGCTTGTTTTCCTTCAGTGGGGCAGGATCTTACCCCATATTTAAACCAGATGAGAATATCAGAGCCACCTCATATAAGAGTCTCTCTGTATTTCAAAGCCTTTCAAAGAAAAAGAACCTGACCTATTTTGGTGACCTGCTTTTGTACTGATCTAAAAATAATGAACACTAGAAGTGTATGTTACATCCCATTTAAACCAACCACTCCTAAATATATAAACATGAAAAGGAATTTTATTAATACAACTACATTTCCAACAAAAACATGGGCAGATCCAGGATTTCCTAAAGAGGGAGAGTGTTGCTCAATACCCCTTACATCATGAAGGGATGGAAGTCTAGGAGTGCTTGGGCCCCGAGGTGGTGGAGGGACACTAAGGAGCCAGGCAGGATCAAGTACTTGAAGCCTGTCTCACCATTGCCACTGCTGCCCCTGGCTGGGTGGGTGGGTTCCTCCTTCCAGCACCTGTTCCTGGCCAGAAGGATCACACTGGGGAGCAGCAGGTGCAGAAACAGAAAACCCACCTGCAATTGCACCATGTGGGGCAGAAACAGCTCTAGGGCTCTTGCTGCACCTGGCTCATCTGGGGAGAGTGGCAGCAGAAGTGGGGGGGAATGCCTCTGAAAACACACTCCCACCTCCCCCCAGATCAGTCCCTGAACAAAAACCAAAAGGAATAAACAAGGGCAATCTGTATTAGCACTGTAAATGTTATGTAAATTAAGATTCATAGCATGAATGTTTACCCTATACATAAGAAAATGTTTCTCTGATCTACAAACTATAGACTGCAGGGTAATTAGAATGGAACTTTTATTGTTGTTATGCTTCAAATTATATGGTAGCTCTAATTATAGTAGCCAGGTAAACTTGTGTTAATGACAGATGCAATTGTTTGGCAAAGGCTACATAAATGAAAAGATGTACTATGAAACATATGTCAACAGAAGGGTGTCCAGAGCATGTAAATAACTATATTTCAAATGAAGTTTATGAGAGAGAACTGGAAATACAATAAAATAGCCCAGTGATAATTTCAAGCAAAAATTAGTT
This sequence comes from Alligator sinensis, assembly GCF_000455745.1. Classification (NCBI taxonomy): domain Eukaryota; kingdom Metazoa; phylum Chordata; order Crocodylia; family Alligatoridae; genus Alligator; species Alligator sinensis. The sequence goes on along the minus strand of NW_005842671.1, from coordinate 222,163 downwards.
AGCTTATCACCTTAATATCTGCGGAGGATACTACTGACTGCTTAAGTGAATGGCTGCTTCATAAAAAAAATACTGTTTAATTTTTCACTCTGTTCTAATTTGGAAAAAGCATATGAAATTCAAAGGCCTAAGCATGAAAATCACATCTGGATACGTGGGAGTTTTATGCTTGTCATTCCTAATTAATTCTAGTGGGAGCTGCACAGGTGAATCTGTGTGTTTGCAGACAAGAATACATCCCTAAGTCTAGAGTTTGTTTATGGAGGAAAAAGCAGTGTCTTAAAATGTAAGATTAATGATCTGTCCTTTTAAAGTGCCACCACAATATTCAATGTTACCATACAAAATAAGCAGAAGGAGAAGAATAAAAGGTGTTATTTTCTTTTGAAAATGTAAAATTAAATCTAGGGCCAAGACTTTAAAAAGTACCTAAAAATGGGTTCCTTTGTTCCTACCCAGCTTAATTTTGAAAAGCACTGAACATCCAGAATTGGTGCATGTAGACCTACCAGTTGCTTAGCTATCCTGAAAATCTAACCATTAATTAAGTTCCTAAATCTAGATCTAGTCTCACAACTTTAGATACATATTTTTTAAAACTTAGCTAAGATGCCTGGTAAATACTGAGGAATAATTTGTTACGATTTTTCTATCTTTTCATTTTATTTTCTGAGAAAAAAGAAGAGTAGGTGATTTTTGTGTAACAGAATAGAACATTTTCATAATACTGTCATATCCATTTTTATATATGGCTCTGTCCTCACTCTTCAAATAACTCACAATAATACTGGTAATTAGTTAAGATGTATAAAAATGAAAAAGCAGACAAAAGGGAAACAGATAACAGAGAAGAGAGTGGGCACAGTGAGAAATAATTACACTGGGAGTGTAAAAATGACATTTTATGAAATGGCGGGGAGAGAGGGGGTGGAGAGAAAGAAATTATTAGGAGAAACAAAGCAGACACTCCCACCAATCTAAATGCCAGGGCATGTTTTTCTGCCCCTCCTTGGTATCATTGGATTCCATTTAGTTAGAAAATCTTGGGCATTTCAAATTGACTCAAGCAAGGACTCAATTCTACTCTCTGTTATTCCATGAACATTCCATCAGTTTAAATCCTTGCTTATACTGGAATAAGTATAAGCAAGGATTTAAACTGAATTAAACTGAATTTGGGCCTGTCATGATTTTAAGTTCCAGAAACTTAAATGCTTCCCTAACTAGATCAAAATACTTACTCCCAGTGGGACTACTTGTGTTAGTACACTGTATTCTCATGAATAAGAGTTTGCAATGGTGGAAACCAATTTTGCAAACCCCCAAAATAGCTTGAACATGTCACAGAACCTTGAACTTCACTGCATTCATTATTAATCTTTGTTTAACATGTTTCAAGAAGCTTTACTTACACAATGCTGCATTGTGTTTGTACACCTATTAGCAAATCTGATAAAATATGTAAAGCATTTATAGAAATAGACCAGAATGCTGCTTGACCCATGAGTCTCCCACTGCTTAGGATGGCAACTTTGTTTGCAATCCCTGAAGCACCAGCTGGAAAGCATGTTTTCCTCTCTAGGTTTCTCCATGTATGTATCTTTCCCTTGGAATGTGGAAGAGTAACTCAACTTCATTTCTACATCCCCACCTTAAGACCCTACATAGGAAAGTTCATGGATCTTGGAGTAGACAGAAATTGAGTAAACCAGATAGAGGATTAGGCAGGCAAGGAGTAGATTTTACAGCCTCATGGAGGGGTGTTTCTTTATAACTTATATTTCTATAACTTTTCTACAGAGCTTTAATCAAGGGCATTCCAGGCACTGCAGCAGCTAGGATAATACTTGGTAATCCATGGCACCTACACACAAGCAGTGAGGCTGCTCTGTCATACTGTGATTACAGCCCATCGAGTCTGCTGGAGTGTGGTAATTACTGCACTCCAACAGACTCCAGTGTCTCATGTATCAGTGCCCCATGCCAAAAAATGGCGGCAGGGGTGCTTTAACTAAAGCTCTTTTGACAAGCTTTAGTTAAAGTGCCCCTGTCACCATTTTTCAGTGCAGGGATGCTGATATATGAGATGATCTTGGTGTTTTAATTAGAGCAGCACTCAGAGCCTCTCTAGTGAAAGCACACACTCCCTACTCCTGGAGCACATGTATAAACACCCCCAGTTCCTATTTACCTTGTCTGCCAGGACCCAAGGTAAAGTGGAGAGCATGGTATAACCAGAGCTAATATAGATAGTGTTGGCCTACTACAGGTATTTAGAGACATTGGACTATATAATATCAAGATTTATAGTTTGGCCTATATATCTCTCTGTCAGCCTACCTTCCTCTTTAGCCCACCTTTTCTTTTTTTCACAGACATTTTTCCTGTTTCCTATAAAACTTTCCACACTAACTTTCCTACTTTAGTCACTATATTTTCTTCAGGTCTATGCCAATTTTTTAAAAGCAATGAACTGCCAACTTTCAAAAGCAATAAACAATAAGTAGTTGCAGGGAACTTTCTGGTTTTATTTTTTGTTGAGAGGCAAATTATCACACAAAATATTTCAGTTGCTGCTTGAAGTAAAAGCTGCATGTATCCTCTGGGGCTCCTTAATAGGCTCCCTTACATTTCTGAGGGGGGGGGGGGGGGGGAAGACTTATGAAATGGAACTGGAAGGACAAAAAGGGGAAATGGCATGTCCAATAAATACTTATGTCCTTGAAAAATACATACAGGTGAAGTAAACAGGGATGATAAAATAATATACAAGCACATGCAAGACACACAAACTGACATAAACACTTTTAAAAGAGTCTGTCTGTCTATCTATATCCATTGTTACATATAGATATATACACACAGGGAA
>NW_005842671.1:188749-219284 GCF_000455745.1 Alligator sinensis | reverse complement strand
GAGAACAGAGTTAATGAGGAAGAATAAAGGAAAAAAGCCAGGAATAGTTACGTTTCCTAGCACACAACATTGAAAGTTAATTAAACTGAGATACAAATGAATAAGAAAAAACACAATCTTGAATAATCTCCAGAATGTACTCAATACATTCCAGAATTATGGAATAGGTAAAAGATTATGGCAGAAAAATAAACATTATTGGAAGTTTCAAATATTTTATTAGAAATAGGACAAGAATCTATGGATTTCCAAGAAATTAATATATCCTGTACCATGAAGTCTTTAATAAACTCTAATAAAAATTATAAATTCCAGTTTGCTAACTTTAGATTAAGAATGTTAAAATATGGCCACAATGAATCCTTAAAGATGGGAAGGTGGAAATGTAAAAGGCATGAAAAAATGTTGAAAAAAATAGTAATGGAAGGAAGACTGAAAAGCATGAAGACTAAAAGAAGAAGGAAGGATAATGACACTAAGGATGACTGATGAGAGATCAAGCAGGAAAACTGTACACAGCAACATACTAAAAACTGTGAAAGACAGTGAAGACAAGGATAACAAAAGATCTGAAGGCCAATGATGAGAGGTTAGTAGAATTATATTACAATGATTAAAATTGCATTCAGTGTTATAACTGAGGGGTATAAAGTTCTTAGAAACACAATGAAGATGGATTTCCCCAAAATATTTGAGAAGATAAAAAGCCCAAAAAGAAGAAAACATATGAAGCTATAAAAAGGTCAAGGTAGTAATGGAGTAGGAGAAAAACTGCATTGTATAAAGAGCAAAATAATTGTGGCTAGGATTATAAAAGTCATAAATTAAAGGTTGTGTCATCCTAGCTCACATTAACAAGTACCGCATTTACTCAAATCAAGATGAGGTTTCTTTTCCCACATTTAAACTGGGGGAAAAGCCCCTCATCTTGGATTTGAGTATGAATGAGGCGTGTAGGCATTAGGCAGCTTCTGTGGCTCCAACACAGTGGGTGGCACAGACTGGGGGTAGGGGGTCAGATGTGGCAGGAGGCAAAGACTAGGGGGGGCCGGGAGCAGGAGGGGCAGAAGTGACTGGGGACAGCTAAGGGGGCAGAGGCTGCAGTGACTGGTGGAGACCACAAAGGCAGGTGGTTTTGAGGGAAAAGGTGGAAAAGGTGCCCAATATCTCTCTCTAGGCCTTCCTTGCTCTGGAGCAGGTGAGGGAGCAAATTGCTTAATCTATTCTTAGGGTGCAATTTACTTTCCTCTTTATCCAGAACAGCTCTAATCTCCAGTAAAGCCATGGTTTCATGTCTTTACTGACTCTCCATGTTTTCCTGTCTTCGCATGCCTTATTGCTTATGGAAGAAATATCAGTCATAGAAGTTTTTAAAGGGCTTAACTTCTCAGCAGGGTAGAAATATAGTTCTTTTATGCCTCTGCATAAATATCCAGGGCTACTCTTCCCCTGTGCCTAGTAGTTGTGTAACAGGAGTTTTTGTGTAGTTTTAATAATAAATTATACAAATATTTACATAGGATAGTTTACATAGGGGTGATCCTGCCTTGAGCAGGAGGTTGGTCTATATGACCTCTTGAATCATAGAAAATTAGGGTTGGAAAGGGCCTCAGGAGGTCATCTAGTCCACCCCCTGCTCAAAGTAGGACCATCCCCAACTAAATCCTCCAGCTAAGGCTTTGTCTAAATGGATTTAAGAACCTCTAGGGATAGATATTCCACACGTTCTCTGGGTAGCCTTTCTAATGTTTTGCTGACCTCCTAGTGAGAAAATTTTTCCCAATATCCAACCTAAACTTCCCTTGCTGCAACTTGAGACCATTGCTCCTTGTTCTGCCACCTGCCACCACTGAGAACGGTCTAACTCCATCCTTTTCAAACCCTACTTCACATAGTTGAAGGCTGCTATTAAATCCTCCCTCCATCTTCTTTTCTCCAGACTAAATAAACCCAATTCCCTCAGCCTCTACTCATGTCATGTGCCCCAGCCCCCCAACCATTTTTGTTGCCCTGCACTGGACTCTCTCCAATTTGTCCATATTCTTTCTGTAGTGGGGAGAACCCAAAAATGGACATAATACTCCAGATGTGACCTCACCAGTGCCGAATAGAGGCAAAGAATCACTTCCCTCTATCTGCTTGTAAGGCTCCTACTAATGAAGCCCAGTATGCTGTTAACCTTCTTGGCAACAAGGGCACATTGCTGGCTTATATTCAGTTTCTTGTCCACTGTAACTGCCAGGTCCTTGCAGAGCTTCTGCTTAGCCAGTTGATCCCCAGCCTGTACCAGTGCATTGAATTATTCTGTCCTAAGTGCAGGACTTTGCACTTGTCCTGATCAAACTTAATGAGATGTATTTTGGTCCAGTCCTCCAATTTGTCTAAGTCTCTCTGAATCCTAGACCTACCCTCAAGTATATCTACAAATCCCCCCAGCTTGGTGTCAACCATAAAGGTGCTGAGAGGGCACTCCATTCTATCTGCTAGGTTGTTGATGAAGATATTGAACAAACCTAGAACTTGTAATTTGGAGGGGGCACAATTTAAAGGTTCTGGTGTTATGCAGTGGGGTTCAGGGAAGGTAGTCAAGAGACAAAGGAGTTTTGATTTCTAGAGCTATTTTTTTATGTCATTTTTATGATACTATGTAATAGCAGATGAAGACCACTCTAAAAGAGAGCTACACGTGAAGAAAATTGTGGTCATATGAATCTTATGCACATTAAAAGTCTTAATAAGAAAGTCATCTTTATATATGTTAAGTTCACAGAGGGATCATTTTCCTGATTCTCTATCTGTGCATGACCATACTTTTGTACCAACTAATCATTAAGTAATAACAAATGCAAACACTTTAAAAAGTAATGATCTTACCTTTTCAAAAAATTGTAGGCATCAGTCTTTTCTAGTTGTTAACCTTGTAATAATCTCCAGTATGTTAACAGCATGTCCTCTTTTGAGCTGTGGTACTGCCAGGTTGGAAACATGAGCACCTTTCGGTGCTTCCTTGCAGCTACTGAAAACTCAGGTAAGTTTTCAGTAGCTGCAAGGAAGAAAAACTTCTCTCAGCCAATACTGTAGTCACTGGGATAGTGAAGGAAAGTACAGAAATCTGACAGATTTGGAAGGGTCACACAGTGCCATTTCATGAAAGAATTGCAGTTTGTTTTTTTTTTAAACTGGATGGGCTCCTCTTCCTCACTACTCTTGTCAGCATTGCCATCATGGAACATCTGGGAAAAATTGATTTCAGCGTTCAAATCATCTTGATCAATACTGTAAGTGATGCAAACTAATGGGCTATCAGAAGAGAGAACATCTGCAAGGGACTTGAAAATGTACAGGTCATTTTTGGAAAAGTGGCTTTCTAGCTCCTTAATGAGGGTATCCAGACTGCTGTACAGTAGTTCAGTCCTATAATACTCCTCAGTTTTCTCAAAACGGACTTTTACCCTCCTCCCAGTTTTGTAGGAATAACTCATTTGCAAGGCACACAAGGGCCAGGATACCTGTTTTTTGGACACAGCTCATTAACATGATTAAAGATTTGGGATGCACAATCATCCCCTCTCATTTCCTTCATTTCCTGTGGATTTAGCCATCGCCATTGTTGTATGATATGTAAAATCTTCTGATTGAAGAAGTTTGAATAGATAGTTTGTTTGCATTAGCACTTTTTGCAAAAAAACAAAACAACCAAAAACATGCAGTACAGAAAGCTGAAGTCTTGCACATTTCTGAAAAGTGTATGTTTCAGCTCCAGCTTTCAAAACCCCACGTGAGATTTCTTCAGAACTTGAACCAGTTCATCAAAATTTTCCAAAACAAGTCTGATAGCCTCACCTTGACAGTTCCAACAAGTGTCACTAAGTGATTTAAGAGTATTGGCCCCCAGAAAAAAAAATGCTGATGTAACTTTTTCAAAGACAGCATGTCTTTTTTAGTTTACTTTAACAAAAGTTCATAGAGCCTGGAGAATTCTGAAACTATTTTGGACAATTATAAAGGAGGAAATGGTATCCACTATGCACAGATTTACTATATGAGCATAGCAGTGAATATAGTAAGCTAGCCGATTTTCGCTAAGTATACATGTGGCCACACCTTTATAGGGTCATCTCATGCTGGCAGCTCCATCATAGCCTTGACTTCTTAGAGATGAAATATCAAGTCCCAGGGTTGATAATGTACTCTTGATCAGTGTGGCAAGTGAAGCACTGTCCATCTGCAGTGTCTTGTAAAAGCAAATAGACCACTCTAGTTGGTCATCAAACAATCTTTAGTTCAAAGCGCCCAATTGGCCATTTTTCACCATGGGGATGCTGATACATGTGACACCAGAGTGTATTTATTTCAATTAATCAAGTCTGCTCCAATGCACTCAATTTCCAGCGTGTTGGAGTCAGCTCCCTGTACGTCTATAGGAGCCCTATGAGAGCAACTTGTTCATGTTTTCACCATTCCATTGTTTTGTCTGCAATGATGGAAAACACTCCAGCTTCTTTGACTTCAGTTACAATTTTATCTAGCACTTGTGAAGCCATAATCTCGATCATTTGTTTCTGACACAAGTTGTGTAGGTAGGTGAAATACTTCTCTCAGTTAACCATAAATTACCTGTACTACACAGTTGTCCATACTATGCAGTTTCATCAATTCTCAAAAATTGCCTTGATTTGTGAAATCCATCCCTTCCATCTCTTCAAATCCCCTCAAAGGTATACTCTGGTGAGCGCAAAATAAAGTACTATTACAGTTACTAAATATTGTGAACCTTCACTGTTTTTTTTATTTTGACTGTCAAGTTGGAACGGAACACTTCCTGCTTTAAGGGACTGCAGTCTACCCTTCCATTTAAGAACAGCTTCTAGATGGGATTCAGACTTTGAGCGTTCACAAAATCTTTCATTTGCAGTCTTCCATGATTTAAAACAGTAATTCAAAACGCTGCTTCCCTATTTGGCCCATTTCCAAATGCTCAACAATAAAAGCAAAAAGCTTTGTCATCACGGACACTGTATTCATTATACCATACTTGCCTGAATGTTCTGGTTTTGTTCCCATGGGCGCTGGCTAGAAAATCAATTACTGGCTGATACAGATCTTCTGTGATATTTTCAAAAGCTGCATCCAGTCCAAAGCAAGGGTCACTTTTATAGAAAGCTGCGCTAACCTCTGTATGAGCATTTGAATTGGAATCCAGAGTATCGTTGTTACTCTAATTGCTGTTGTTAACATAATTCTGAACTCCAGAAGGGTTAGGTTCAGTTCCTGATATACTTGGCACTGGTGATATATTTGGCACTGGTGATTTTCTTCATTTAGAAAAATTCCAAACTTAATTGTCTTTTTGCCATTGTACAAAGCTTATTATGGGTATGTTATTAAATTAACTCAGTTAAACATAGACTGTACTCAACCTGCTTTTCAGAAAAATAAGTAGAAAGCATAATAAAATTCTAACGCCTAATGAACACATTTGCAAATGCCCTGCCAAATGAAAAAGTGAAAGTCCTGCAAGAATAATTATTAAGATGAAAGGTCAGAGACACCCATTATTATCCTTTGAGCCTGATGATCAGGGATCCGGGTTTTCCATTTCCCATGGAAAAACAGAGAAAACCATGGATTTCCCATTTTTATCAGTGAAAACATGGATTTCCTCTTTTAACAGAGAAACCCACTGAGTTCCCACTTTTGCAAAGAGCTCTGCAGGTGGGCTGAGTTCCAGCCTGCAAAAACTGATTGCAAAAATGGCGGGAGAGCCCCAACCCTGCCTGGAGGGGAAGGGAGAGATGGAGGGGTGGGGCCTGAGGGTTTTAGTTGGTCCCAAGTTTTGGGTCAGGCTCACTTTCCCTCTGGAGTCTGTGAAGTGGTAAGTGGGGCTCACAGGAGGTTGGAGGGTTGCCAGGCAGGACTGGAGAGAAGCTAGCTAGGGGCTGAGGAAGAGGGGAAGTCTGCAGCCGGCTGGGAGCTGGGTGGGGTTGAAGATAGCTGGGAGGTTTGCAGTGGCTGGGAGCTGGGGAGTTTGCAGGAGTTGGGGTGGGGGGGAGGTTGCAGCCATCTGGGAGGTTTGCAGCCAGCTGGGAGATAGGTTTGAAGCCAGCTGGGAGCAGGGGGCTTGCAGCCTCCCCACTCCTGGCCAGAGTGCCAGGCTGGCTGCACATGGAACCTGAGTGGTGCTATTGGTGGGACTGGGCTTGGATCCTCCATATTTGGCTTCCTTTAAGGGCCGATAGTGCAACTCACAGTCCATGTGCAGCCAGCTGGGGGGCCACTCCACATCTTCCCCCCACACTTCCCCACTGCCTCAGCCCCAGCCAGCTCTGAATGGGAGTGTCTCCAGTGTCCGCACATGTATACATGCACATACAGATGCATACACACATGTACATCCATAGATGTGCACATGTGTATGCATACACATGTATACATGCACAGGTGCACACAGGTGCACACATGGACATACACAGATTCACACATGAAAGAGGGGCACCAAAAGAGCTGGGGAGACTGTAGGGAGGAGTGAAGGGCACCAGCAGGGCCAGGGGAGCTGTGGGGAGCCTTTAAATTTAATCATGGATTTGGGGGGGTTTATGAGAGAATTTGCAATTTTTTTATGAGAGAAAACCAGGATCCCTGCTGATGACCAAGCCATATTTTATCCAGCTTACAGTCCATTCATCCAACCCATACTTCCTTAGCTTGCTTGCAAGAATGTTGTGGGAGGCTGTATCAAAAACTTTGATAAAGTCAAACTACCATATCCAGTGCTCTCCCTGCATCCACAGAGCCAGTCATCTCATTCCTTCTATAAACAGGCAATCAGGTTAGTCAGGCACAACTTGCCCTTGGTGAATCCATGCTGACTGTCCCTAATCACTTCCTTCTCCTCCAAGCACTTAGAAACGAATTCCTTGAGGACCTACTCCATGATTTTTTTCAGGGATGGAGGTGAGGCTGATTGGTCTCTAATTCCCTGGATCCTCCTTCTTCCCTTTCTTAAACATGGGCAGTATGTTTGCCCTTTTCCAATCATCTGGGATCTCACCCAATCACCACAAGTTTTCAAAGATAATGGCCAGTAGCGCTACAATCACATCAGCTAACTACGCCAGCACCTTTGGGTGCATTGTGTCCAGCCCCATGAACTTATACAAGTCCAGCTTTTGTAATAGTCCCTAACCTGTTATGTCACCACTATTGAAGTCCTTTCCAGGTCTACTTTTGTATTGTTCTACTTCTTCAAGAAGAAAACAAAACAACTTTTTACAAAGTACAAACATTAGATAGATACAGTAGGCTGTAATAGTGAGCTTAGGGCTCCAAATACTTTTAAGAAACTGCAGCAGATGGAGCCAAGGCAGCTAAGCAGGAGTTAGCTGCAGGAGAAAAAGCTACCTGTTTACAAAGCCCAGAATGAAAACTCCTGTGGGTGGCTGGGGAAGTCACCTGACTGGAACGGGGCAGGGCTTGGGGAGCATATAAGCCTAAGGCCTGAGCCAGGGCAATCAATCTGGCCCTGAAGGCTTACATGGAAAGAGCTCTGGGAAAAGGAGGCTACAGAAGAGTTCCTGACACCTGTGCTACCCTGGGGAAAATGTACAAAAAATACTGCTGGCTTGCAGGGTTATAGGATCCGGGGTAGGGTGTAGTTTGTGCTACAATTAAGGAACTAACATTTATGTGCAGGCTCAGCATGTAATTTCTGCTTTAGCTACAGGGCTTAACAGGGTTTCAAAAGTGGTTTGGGTTGGGCCTCTCAGGTGTGGAGGAGATTCCAGCATTGCCTGGAGAAATGGCCATGGGGTCCAGTGCCCAAGAAGGGGTGGACATCAGGGCCAAGAGGTCCAGAGCCAAAGTAGGCAAGATAAGGTCCAGAAGCCAGAACCAGTGCAATGGGCCTGGGCTAGAAGGAAAAGAGCAGAGGTCAGGAAGGCCAAGGCCCCAGCAAGGGAGACTGATTGGGCGGCAACATCTGCAAGGCATGGGTATGGCTGCATGACAGGTCGGAGCCTGCCAAATTAGCCCTTAATGTGATTAGTGCACTGAGGGACATAGGTAGGCCAAGAGGGCCCACTTAGGCAAAGAGTGGGTTTGGGACCAGTAGGGTCCAAAAGGGACCTGCTAGTCAAAGACAGACAAGGGCTCAATCTAGGATCTGAGGGTACCCTCCTTTTTCACCCTTCAACTTATTACATCAAGGTGTGGCAGGAAGGGGACTCATGGAGCTGGATAACAGCAGAAGTCACAAGACCACCAGGGAGCATCATAACCACCCTGGAGCCCAATCCTTGTTACAAGGTAGAAACAGAGAGGTAGAACATATGACCTTCTGTTCCAATAGTTAACTTTATTATATTGAATAGACTTACTTGCATTGCCTCCAAGAAACTGGATTTCTTGGCTAGATAGAAGAGCACAAAAAGATATAGCCTGGTATTTTCTTTGTAATTATATGCTTCTGAGAAAGTGTAAGGCGTAGTTTTGTCAAAGAGGCACTAAAGCAGTTATTAAAAGCGTCTTCTGAAGGGAAATGTTAGACCCTTAAGCAGTGTTTGGTTTAAAAATGAAACACTTTGTGGTTCCTAACATAAATCTATGATTTTAACACTTGCATAGTACTTCAAGTTCCCTACTTCAGACTCAGACACTGCCCAGGAATGTGTAAAAGGTTTTAGGATAATTAGGGAATATTCACATGCATGTTCAAAATGTATTTATACATTGCTTTCCTGGAATTGTAATTTGCATGGACAAAAGCAAAAGCATATAGGAAAAAGAATAAAGGCACTTAACAAATTTAGAAAGATGTTCCAAAAATGCTATATACCAGTCTTCAAAATGCAAATATGAACATTCTAGTTATTCTCATTAAATCAAATATTGCTGATCCCAAGCCCATTAAGGTTAATTGGGAGTCTTTCCATTATTTTGAACAGATTACGAAAAAAGTCTTAAATGCCTAGTACTTATTTTAAGTAGCTGTGCAAGTTTCACAGGTATAATTAAACCCCATCCTGCAATGAACCACAAATGGGCCAGTTCCCTGTATTTGCACAGAATCCAGTTGACTTTAGCAGGACTCTTTGTAGGCACTAGAAGAAGCCCAGACAGAGTTTATAAAAGGATAATCATGAAGAGGCAGGATGAGAGCTTTATTTCTGATGACAGCATCCTTACTGTCCTTATTAGCAGTATTTTCATTTTTACTAGGTACATCAACATGTGCAGTTAATGCAACTGAATAAACTCTGGTGCAATCTGAGATGGAGTAAACTAATCCTGACATCACTGTCTACACATGCATTTAAACTCAGTAATTTACTTTGCCATCAGATAGTACCTATATCTAACAGGACTATCTGATGTTTCAGTAAATTAGTCTATACCAGCCCAATTGCTGTGCATGTGTAGACAGTGATACTTTACTGTACAATAAATGAGTCTACTGTACAATACAGCATACCTGTAGATGCACTCTCCAGGTGCATCTACATGTGCAATTAATGTAAAACAATAAACTCTGGAGCAGTTTGAGCTGGAGTGAACTACTCCTGGGTACAGCATCTACATGTGTGCCTGGGACAGCAGCAATTTGAGGGTAGGCAGAGTAGACCCAGACTAGCAGTGGAAATGGAAATTGACCTATTCACAGTTACTACAGTTATCTAAATGTGTCTCATAAATAATACATTGAGGTGATCTAGAAGATGCAAAAGGAGTTTTACTGGTTTCCTTCGTATATATGTCACAAATATATCCTTTCATTCCTTCAAAGACTGATCAACTGACAAACCATTAGTTTTTCCATTCTATTGCTGTTTTTTGTGTTTGTTCCATGCTTTTGGATTAGAAGAACACAATTTCACAGCCAGTCAAATTAATGTAACACATAGTAATAACACGTAGTTTGCACTGCAGCTTCCTTGTGCTGAGTTCTTTTGATTCAGCATTAATGCTTTTGAGCTATGTCTGCATTTTAAATGGTTCAGTAAGCTGATGGATCAAAGATGCATCTCCTACCCACCCACCCCCCTTACTTTATTCTCATCATAGATTAGAGAAAATGCTTAAATTAGAAAACTTCATTTCAATGAAATACTTTAGGTTAAGTGCATGCTTAGGTTTATCACTAGCTTGGAAAGCACTTAAGTATGCACTTCATGCCCAGGACTTAAATACAATTTAAATATGAGCTTAAAGTGAAGAACACACTTAGCCGATGAGCTAGTTACTAAGGGTGAAAGTCAAGGGGATGGGAGAGAATTGCTGTATGTTGTGTGTTCCACAGTGGCTGCATATGAGTGCAATCATCCCTCAGTAGAAGAAAGCTAAACCATGGCAGCTCCCTTTCATTAAGGAGTAGACTGTGCACATGAGTAGTCACTGTAATCAGCTGATTTAAGTAAATCTCCATTTCCTTTTGCCTCACAGAAAGTGCCTTCTCTGCCTGTAACCTAATATGTTTCCTGAATCAGGGTCAAGCTGAACAATGCTTTTAAAATGGGTCATCCAAAAAGCTGTAAACTGTTGTCTAATTACATTAATATTTCCTTATGGATCTTGCTCTGCAACAAATCCCAGTGTAGCCACAGAGCTGGATTCATGGTAAAATTCTACAAATACAAACAGTGTAAAAATATAAACCCCCAAAATATTTTAAACATTCATCTCCAAAGCTTACAAAAATATAAATATTAGCATATTAAGCACAACATATACTTTTTTATGTTTTAGAACAAGCATTGATCAATATCATGATCTGTTGTCTGCACCAGTGGCTGTGGGCATGGGAAGGCACAGGTATGGGGTACAGGAAGGATCAGGGGAAAATGGGAAGTGGGGCAGGTGCCAGAGGACACAGGCACTATGTGAGGGTACAGATAAAGGCGGGGTGCAGGGATGGAGGGACAGTGAGAGATGGACAAGTTCCAGAGAGAGCAGCACAATGAGGAGGGTCAAGCAGCAGGGTGTGCAGGCATGGAGAGAGGCAGGTTGAAAGCGGAAGTGAGTGTAGGCACCATGCAAGGAGCAGGCAGTAGGGTATGCAGGCGCTGAGGAGCAGACACCTGGGGGCCAAGTGATGGGGAGGACAGACAGCAGAGGGAAAGGGTCATGGGTTAGGCAACTAAGTCCCCTACTACTTGCCCCCTTACTCCACCCTACTGTAACAAATTTATACATTTTCCATACATAGAATCTAATTATTGGGGGGGGTCACTTTACATTTAAAGTCATCTTGGATTTGGGCAACTACAGTATGTTATACTTCCTTTCTTAGCTGGACTACCTTGTGACTCCTTCCATTCACTTTACTGATGGATACACGAATTTAAACAGGAACAATTTACACACCAAAGAACTCGAGGAAGATAGAAAAAAGTTGTAAACCAAAGTCTTACAACCCAAATTCTAAATTCTGTGTTGATATGTTTGTTAGGTCAGATTCAGAAGTGATATATAAGGTGGCATATGTTAGACATTACATTCACTTAGTCTTGTTACAGGTGCATAGGTCCTGTCTTCACTGGTGTATCCCTCCTACTTGTGGCTAGCCTTATGTACAATATCATGTCAATCCTTTTTTTAGTTAGGCATAGCTGTAATATTCACTTGTGGAAATTACCCATGCAGGAATAAGGGATGCATAATTGGAGTCCACTTGTCAGTAAGTGCTCCTCAGTAATAAGAATTGCAAATATAAATGTGATTATTTTCCAGTTGCTTCCTCCCAGCACATAAGACCACTTAGCAAAGCTTTTCTCTCTTGAGTGGTTAGCTCCATGGGAATGTAAATATATGGTAGATATTATCAAAATTGCAGCACTTAATCACTCCTTGGTTACCCAACAAAAAGTAAACTTAATTTATTTTCCCTTTGGATACAGAGAAATATGCTATGTTAGTGGGATTACTAGCCTTAGCACCACAACACTTACCTCCAAAGTCATCAAACTGTAAATATAATGTAGAAAATAAAATAAAATAAAATAAAATAATTTATTTTATGCCGCCCTTTTTAGAATACCTGAAAATATTTAAAAGCCAGAAATACATTTGATATATTGTAAAAGATAATTTATGGGGAAACCCCAAGACTGACTATAATAAAAATAATTAAAATGCACACATAGCACAAATAATATTAAAATCAGCAAAGAGATAAACAAGTAAACAAGTAAATATTGTCACCATCTCTTTCTAGCTCATTTTCTTTGCATGCAAATACATCATTCTAATTTTCCAATAAAACCTACTTTTTGTGATGCTCTATAGTCCTCCATTTTACAGAAGTAGTATTTCACTGATTTCAACAGTTACAGCAATGCAATACTAGAGCTACTTGGAAATTTGTCCTGATGTAGCAAATGCATTTACCCTCCCCTCATCCCAGGTAAAATGAAAGCAATGCACTAGGGAATTAAGCCCTAGCTATAAAGTGTTTGGGGAGGACTATAGCAATATATTTTTCTGTGTCAGGTATTCTTCTTCCGTATACATAACTGTGATCAATCATAGTTTATCATGTTGGGATAGCATGGTTAAGGCATACCAGTTTCTGTAGTCAACATAACTAAAAAGATGGCTAGTATTCATATCAGGCCACCTCTAATTCCTTAGGCCAGGGGCATCAAACTATCCTTGCACCCTGGGCTGGATCGAGACTGCAGAGCTCCATGTGGGCTAAATTCAGCTGAGGTATGCAGGAGCAGCAGCTCTGCTCTAACCTGGGGCATGCAGCAGCAATGCTAGCAGCTCCAGCTCTAGCATGGGGCATGCAGGGAAGTTGTAGCTCCTGCCCTAAGCCAAATGCAAAGGCTGGAGCTGCCACCACCACTTCATGTCCTATACTGTGGTGCTCTGGATCAAGGCATGGGGCATGCAGTAGCAGAAGCTCCAGCATACATCAGCACTGGGGCCAGTGGCCAAAGAGGTAGGTGTGGTGGTGATAGACAAAGTGACTGGAAGGTGATTAGATCTGTATCTGCCTTCTCTTACCATCCTGGTGCCTATCACCATGTCCACAGGGGCCCAGAAGCCCTGGATTATTGAGGAGGCCACTCTCCCCTGGCCATTTCCCCCAGCTTCCATGAATGGCTCCATATGCCATATATTAGACACCCTTGCCCTAGGCTGAATAAGTCAGTTACAGATGCATTGACTGGGGGCTGCCATTTTCACTTGTGCCTATGACTTCATTAGTATTTAAGTATGAGCTCAAAGTGAAACTCAGACTTTATGTATGTTAGTTACTATGCCTTTGATTTAAATCTGGGGAAAGTCTCAACTCATGTCTTTGGACCCTTAGGAAGTTTCTTGAACCACTCTGCAACCACACTCTTGTAGTTTACTCTGTAAAGAAAAAAGATACCTAAAATAGCCATCTCATTTATTGACATATACCAAGTTTCCCTCCAACATTATTGAAAAGATGATAAAAAAAGAACAATATTGGAAGATGTGTCTATAAGGTAAGTGTGCTTGTGTACATGTGTATTTGGATAAACAGAACTTGTATTTACTCCATGACATTCAATGGCAGCATCAACCTTGGTTCAAAGTCATTCTTCCCATGCAGTTATCATATATGCAACTCTAGGTTTCATCACATCTGTAAAGCTGCCAGTGTCTGTCACTTCTCATAAGTCTATCTCTGCTGAAAGTTTCACCCATGTCTTGTTTGCCTCTTATTCTGATTAATGTAATTATAGTATCTATGACATCCTTCAGACCCAGATCTTCAGATACGAGCATGTTCTGTTCTGGCTTTTCTACACTGATTTTACAAAGAATCTACAAAGAATCTGCAAATAACACTACTGGTTTGTCATTAATGTCAAGATTGCATTCATATCTCTTTCTTTGTTTATTAAAGTCCTCCAAGAACTTTATTCCTGGATTTGGGTCAGGGCCCTAAATTAACTCCAAATACTAAAGGCAGGGCAGAGTGGTACCTTATAGACAAATTCAGAGAGGTATGAGCTTTTGTAAGAAACACTTTTTTACATTTGATGGTAAGAATAGACCTGAAGATAGCAGGGGTTCTCAGCCTGACTTCACACTGTTTCCAAAATCTAAGTTATCAAAGCTGTGGTCATTACTGTCATCCTAACTGTGGGGCTTCAAATGGCTACTGTTATCCAAGGAAGTGGATAGACCAAATTGGTCAGCAGATGTACTGATCCAGTTTCTCTGGTAGTTTCTGCTGACAAGGCTCCCATAGTGGAATTTAAACCTTCCTTTACCTTTTAGAAGTCCTGAGGGAGCCTGGCAATGGAAACACTGCCAATGTACTCTCTCAGGGGACACTTGCTCCAGAGTATAACAGTCCTTACCAGAGCATCTCCTCAGCAGTCCCATCTGCTCCAACTGCCATCCTGATTCAATCTACTTTATCTGCTGTGTATCCCATTTCAAATTTCAAATGACAACGCTTTTTTTTCTCCCTTGCCTCTACTTGTTTTTTGTTGGTGGTGGGTTTTTTTGCTATTTTTTGTTTGTTTTTGCTATTATTTAGTATTTAGTGGTCTATAAAGTAGCTTGCAGTACAGTTTTCATCAAAGAGGTACAAAATAAAGCAGCATAGAACTGTTTTGTAAGAGGGATTCTTTTAATTCTTTTCCAAAAATAACCTTTTCAGCTCTATAAATGTCACTACGATATATGATCCTTGTTCTAAGCAAGGAGATTGCTTGGCTGCCTGATCAAAGGGTGTGTAAAAACAGAGGCCGATAAGAAACCCACAATATATAAATAACATGAGAAAAGCAGCCGCTACTGATAAAGTGTTAAGGTAACAAAACATACGGCAAGAGACAGTCACAAAATCACTAGGCAGACACAAACCTAAACAGGCCCTCACTCCAAAAATACACATACTGCCAGGTAGGAGGTAACCCACCCAACTGGTCTAGCAAAGTCAAAGTTAATAGCAGAACTAGTTATTTTTTTTAATTTTTCAAACCATTTTTTAACAAAAATAAAAGTTGTATGTTTTCTTTTTCTCTCTCTCTCTCTCCTTTTCCTCTCCCTTATCTTTCCCCACTTTTTTTTTTCTTTTACAGTTGGATCTCAATAATAAATGGTGATCCTTTTTGACTAGACTTTGACTGGACCGAACAGATTCCCACAGCTGTTCTGGCTGGACTTTGATTTTCCATTTCAAGGTCTAAAAGATGTTTCCCAGTCTGTCCAGGAGTTTTGGAAGATACTATCCACTATGTTTTAGAATGTTCTTTATATAATGACATAAGAAGAACCTATTTATTACCATTTTTGAAGAAATTGATACATTTTTCAAACAGAGAAAAATTAATTGGCTTTTATAGCAAACAGATCTAAATTTAGTAAACAGTCTTGCAATTTTTTGCTTATAAGGCCGAGGCAATTGGAGTTAAATATCCTTTATTCTTGATATGAGTGATACATTTTAACCTTAGATTTGATATTATTGTCTCAATTGTGAATGTATGTACAACAATATTATAGATTCATGTCTTGAATTGCTACTATATTTATATTAATAATGTTTTTATGTTGGTGGGCTCTATTTTCAGTATAATATTTGTAGTTCAGTTACTTTGTTTCAAACATATTTATATTATGCTTGAGTGTATGTTATGTCATTTTTGGGAGCATGGCATTTAGCCTGAATCCTTAATAAACTGAATTGAACTGAATTGAATTGAACTGAATTTCGGGCAAAAGAAAAATTAAAAAGGGGACAAAATGGAGGGAGGGTGAAGGGTGGGGAAGAATCTCCATATCCCTAAACTGTTCAGAAATCAAAACATTTTGAATGAATGAAAACGGCAGGTATAGGCTATTAGTTGTGGCTCTATGATCCATGATCCTTATGTGCTTGGTCCCAGCAGAAGATAAAGTACTAGGTAGTCTATATTAAATGTGCATATGCCAGAACAAGATAAGTTGACATAAAGTTTGGTCTCAAACTATGCCTCTAACCCCTTTTTCCCCTTTAGGCTGGGAAATTGGTACTTTTATTTATTTATTTATTTATTTATTTTTTTTACACACAGGAAATTTTTGGCTAAGAATATTCACAGATATGTAAACATGGACAAGTAATGTATAAAACAGACTTAAATTGTTGTGGAACTTACCAATTTTCATAAGAATGCATATATTTTAATGCATTTCAGACTATTAGAAAGAAAGAAACAACAGTTGAAAGAATTCTTTCAACTCTCAACTTTCCATTGAAGAGCAAACAACAGAATTTTGCCCTTAATATGCAGCTCAGTCAAGTAAGCATATCTTTTTATTTAAAAAATAAACATATTCTATATTTTTATTAGATGTTTTTACTATAAAACTGTTGATTTCACTAGACATTGGATTAGGTCCTATATAAGTATTTAAATGATCAGTACAAATCATTATTATTAATGATCATTGATCATGATCATGATTATTATTAATTAGAGAAAGAAGGAAGAACTAGTCAATCTAATTATATTTGATATGAAATCTGTGCCATCACCAAACTGTACCTCTGCTTGAAAGAGCTAAGTGGGTGGGTGAAGGAAAATAGTAAGGATAGGGACAAGTAAGCATGATGGGAAACTTTCCAGAACGCTGGCTTCCTTTCTGATAGTTTTAGTGATATTCAAGGTAATTTGGAACCTGAATTCCTCATCTCATTGAGACATCTCAACCTCATCGATGGCAAGGACCACTTTGTTCCATTTTTTGGAGAATTAACGGTGCCCTTTCTCCTGCGATGAGACCTCTTTGATTCAGTCTTTGTCATCTTCAAAAAAAGAAAAATGCAACAAGAAAATGGCAACTGTATAAAGTTGTCCTCTCACTGAGATTATGTGAGTCCCACTTCTACTATCTATTTCATAGTTTCATAGTTGGTAGGGTCAGAAGGCACCTGAGCAAATCATCAAGTCCGACCCCTTGCCATGGCAGGAAAGATTACTGGGGTCAAACGACCCCAGCAAGGTGTTCATCTAGCCTCCTCTTAAAGACCCCCAGGGTAGGAGCCAGCACCACTTCGCTTGGAAGTTGGTTCCAGATCCTAGCCGCCCTGACAGTGAAGTAGTGCCTTTGGATGTCTAGTCTAAACCTACTCTCTAACAACTTGTGGCCGTTATTCCTTGTCACTCCTGGTAGTGCTCAGGGAAACAGGGACTCCCCCAATGCCTGCTGGTCCCCTCTGACTAGTTTGTAAATGGCTACTACATTCCCCCTCAGCCTTCTCTTGTGGAGGCTGAACAGGTTTAGGTCCCTTAGCCTCTCCTCGTAGGGCCTGCCCTGCTGCCCCCTGATCATGTGAGTGGTCCTCCTCTGGACTCTCTCCATGTTGTCCACATTCCTCCTGAAGTGCGGTGCCCAGAACTGGACACAGTACTCCAACTGCGGCCTGACCAATGCCACATAGATGGGGAGGATCACCTCCTTGGACCTGCTTGAGATGCATCTGTCGATGCATGACAAGATATGGTTAGCCGTCTTGACCACATGCCCACACTGTTGTCCCATGTTCATTTTGCTGTCAATAATGACTCTGTCACAGCATGGGGTCTTGCGGGATAGCCGTGATCTTCTCAAGGCCCCCTTTCCATGCCAAGTTGACCCAAAGGGCACCCTCACTTCTTGCCTGCCATGTCTTTGGTGTTCAACTATATTAGGGAGGCTGCCTTCACGTCTTCTTGGACATGGTTTAGATGTGCTCCAAGCCCCGTGGGCTCCTGGACCCCTTTGTGGGCCCCGTTCTATAGTGGGTGTTTTGGGGCACCCTAGCCTTATGGGCTATGCGTGGCTCCAGCCATCCCTTTACCATGCCCCAAGCCTCGCAGATGGAATAGACATTGTTCGGTCACGGCCTTGGTATAATATGGCTTTCTTGTCCTCTCTGGGCCCTGCTTCTTTTGATCTGCACCCTCTCTAGTGCTAGGGCTCTCCACGGCCCTGTCTCACTCTGTGCCCCCTTTCTGGGGCTTCTCCACAACGTTGCCCCCTTTCTCTGGGGCTTCTCACAATAACATTGCCCCCTGCTCTGGGGCTTCTCAAGTGTAACCCTCTCACTCTAGGGCTTCTCCAGAATGCTGCCCCGCTTCTCTGGGGCTCACCACACCCTCACTGGGGCTTCTCACCAACACCCTCTCTCTGGGGTTCTCAACTGCTCCTCTCTGGGGCTGGGGTCAGTGCACCCTGAATGCTGCGCCCTCGCTGGCACTAGAGTCCCCACACTGCTGTGGGTCCCCTATGAGGCCTCCTCCATCCCCTAGTAGCCTCACCCAAACCACCGGTGACAAACAGCAACACAAACACAAGCCCCCTCAGCTATAACATAAACGGAAGCCGCCCGGCTATAGCCACATTACTCAAACACCCCAGGGATGCTCCATCCTTTACCCAGCTCAAGCTATACCTGCAGTCAGGCCTCTACTTGCAGCTTTGCTTAGGGAGAGCTCCTTCCTCCCTGGCTGTTAGCAGGGAACCCCCTCTGGCCTCAGCCCCTAGGGTTTATAAGGGAGCCAGGCCCTGCCCCTTTCAGTCAACTGACCGCTGGCAGGTGTGGGCACTAACTACTCTGGTTGCCCTGGTGATCAACAGCTGGGCTCCTTACTCACGGCTAGGGCTCTTTTCCTAGCAGTTTCCCCTCTTTAGGAGCAGGGCACCCAGGTGCTCTGCGACAGACTCCAAGATCCTTTTCTGCTTCTGCACTGATGAGAAGGGAGTTCCCCAGAGTGTAGGTATGCTGCTGGTTCTTCCTCCCCAGGTGCAACACCTTGCACTTGTCAGTGTTGAAACTCATTCTGTTCTCATCCGCCCACCCCTGTAAACTGTCTAGGTCCAATTGCAGCCTATTCCTCCCTTCTAGAATGCCCACTTCCCCCCACATCTTAGTGTCATCTGTGAATTTGAACAGGGTGCTTTTTACCCCTTTGTCCAAGTCGCTGATGAAGATGTTGAATAGTACGGGCCTGAGGACCAAGCCCTGGGGGACCCCACTGCCTACATCCCTCCGGGTCGAAAATGACCCATCCAACACCACTCTTTGGGTGTAGCCCTCCAGCCAGTTAATGACCCATTTGACTGTGTAGGTGTCTACACCACAGTCCCCTAGTTTTTTAATGAGAATGGGGTGAGAGACAGTGTTGAAGGCCTTCCTGAAGTCCAGAAAGACTATGTCCACTGCTACCCCTGTGTCAAAGGATTTTGTGACCTGGTCATAGAAGGCCACCAGGTTGGTCTGATGGGACCTGCCTCTAATGAACCCGTGTTGGTTGCTCCTAAACATAATCTCCCCTGCTGGCCCCTCATGGGCATGCGCCATGATAATTCTCTCAAAAAGCTTACCCAGGCTCGAGGTAAGACTAACTGGCCTATAGTTTCCTGGGTCCTCCTTCCTCCCTTTTTTGAAAGTGGGAACCACATTGGCCACTTTCCAGTCCTCTGGCACCACACCAGAGCACCACAAGTGCTCATAAAGCCGTGCCAGGGGTCCTGCAATGACCTCTGCTAGTTCCCTCAGCACTCTGGGGTGGAGATCGTCAGGACCAGCTGACTTAAATATGTCCAGTCCTTCCAGAAGTTCCCTGACTAGATCCTCACTGACCCTAGGCCTGGGTGCACCTCCCCTGGGGCCTGCAAGGGTCCCAGTTGGGGTTGGGGGGGTGACCCAGTCCCTGCTCAGGAAAATGGAGGCAAAGAAATTGTTAAATAGGTTAGCTTTGTCATCTGGTGTGACAACCAGATTTCCTAGCGTGTCTTGCAGAGGCCCCACGTTACCTTCTTTTTACCCGCTATGTATTTAAAAAAGGACTTTTTGTTGTCCTTGATCCGGGTAGCTAGTCCCAGTTCCATCTCTGCCTTGGCCTTCCTAACCGCCCCCCTGCAGCCCTGAGCAACCAAGGTATAGTCCTCCCTGGTGATGGCCCCTCCATTCCATTGGGTGTACACCTTCCTTTTAGCTAGATGTTCCCGTATGTTTTTGGTGAGCCATGGGGGCTTTTGCGTCATCTTGCCCCCTTTGATCCATGTTGGGATTACCTCCCTTTGGGCTTGGAGGATCGTCTCCTTAAGGAATGACCATTCTTCCTGGACACACGACTCCCCTCCCCTCCGGGACCTCAGTGCCTCCCCGACTATTCTCCTTACCTCATTGAAGTCTGCCCTCCTGAAGTCCAGGGCTGCTGCCTTGCTGCAGGCCTTTGCCACCTTGTGCTGGATGGTGAATTCCAGCAGGCGATGATAGCTGTTGCCCAGGTGGTTTAGCCCCTGCAGACCCTTCACCAGGTTGTCACCCATGGCCAGGACCATGTAGGTCCAACAAGGCGTCTCCCCTGGTGGGGCTGTGCACCTCCTGGGTTAGATGGAGGTCCTGTATCTCGGCTAGGAACCTACGTGAGCAGTCAGACCTGGCTGACTGCTCTTCCCAGCAGATGTCTGGAAAGTTCAGGTCACCCATGATGACCACAACAACCTTTGACCACTACCTCTGTGAGCTGACTTAAGAATTCCCGGTCTAGCTCTTCTCCTTGGTTGGGTGGTCTGTAGTAAACCCCCACCGTTAAGTCCCTTTCCCTTCGACTTCCTTGTATTCTAACCCGGAACACTTCTCCTCTGACCCCCTCCTCTGACCTTGTGCTATTTGATGAGGATGTGTATTCCTCTTTGACGTAGAGCACCACACCCCCACCCTTCCTCCCTGTCCTATCCCTCCTGTGCAGCCTATAGCCCTTGATATTCACTGCCCAGTCATGCGTTGGGTCCCACCACGTTTCTGTGAGCCCCACTATGTCTGGGTTGGTGTCAGCTAGCAGGAGGGTAATGCTTGTTCCCCATACTATAAGCATATGTGTAGAGGCATTTGAGGCCTCCTGAAGGTGTGTGCACTGGCCCCCTAATCTCAGTAATGCCCTGGCACCTGTTGCTTACCTGGGTATTTGTTCTGCTCGTCGTCAGTCTAGGCTGGGCTGTTCTTTTGGGTGACACTTGGTTTGGTGGTCCAAGGTTTCCTCCACGCTCATCTTCCCCTTCCCCCGATGAGCCTAGTTTAAAGCCCGCTGGAGGAGATCTGCCAACCAAGAAGGGAACACACACTTATCTTTGGGGGAAAGGTGAAACCCTTTTCTAAATTTCTGGGATTATTTCAGTATCTTATTTTTCATCTGTCTGTCTAAACTCAGTGAAGTCACACTGAGTGCATCTACACATGCATTTCAGTGTGGAGTTGACTAATTTGCTCCACAGTAAAGCACCACCATCCATACGTGTGCTGGTATTAGGGCACAGTAAATTTATTAACTCCACCATAAGATAGTACTGTCAGGAACAGTACTAACAGCAGAGTAATGAACTGTGATCAAATGCTCATGTGGCCAGCTGGGGGCCAGACCCCTGTCTCCTGCCAGCCCATGATACTGCCACCCAGATCCCGGTGATAACCCCCCTCCCCCTATACACTCTGAGAGCATGGGGCTACTGTACCTTGGTTCTAATTGCTGCCATCCCGGCACACATGTAGATACTGTGTCTGAGAGCAGTTAACTTCAGTGTGAACTGATTGGGAGTTCATTGCATTGCCTTAATGCTCATGTAGATGTACCCACTGATGTGAAACTAGGGTTTTATATTGAACCAGGCTTTAGGTATTTAAATACTCTAGGTTTCATTTAAAAAACTAGGAGCAAGTTATCCACTGCAGCTCTCCAAGAAATGATCCATTACTACACAACAAAGATAAAAGACTGAAAGCAAGACCAGCAAAGAGGCCAGAAAGTGGAGATTAATATAGAAGGATTGTTAAATAACTAGGAGTTTTGAAGATTAATGAACTAATATCAGTCTGTCATAGGAATTGTCAACATCAATATGTTGATATATCAGGGTAGTGCAGAGGTAAACAAAATGAAAAAAGAAAAGAAAAGAACAGAAAAGAAAGCTATTGTATTACATGAATTCACATTGAAACCCCTGAATGGCTGCCATCTGCAAGAATAAATCTGACATAATTAACACTGAGCACTTGCCTGGACATAGTCCATGGTTAAAGCAACTATGTATCTATAAAGATTCTATATTAACATGAGATACCCATCAAATTGCACACGTGACTAAAGATCACATCAAACAGGGACAGAGTAGAGAACAGAATCTGAAAATCCTGTTTCTGAGTCCCTCCCTTCCTATAAAAGGACTGAAACACTATCCCTCTGCATGAACAATTTGAAATTTACTCATATTTAAATAAAGTGATCACCCCACCCTTTTAAGTACTAACAGAAAACACACACACACACACACGCGCGCGTGTGTGTGTGTGTTTGTGTGTGTGTGACTAAGCATAGGAATATTCACAGTTTGAACATGTATTGTGCTTAACTGGAAACAAATATATATATACCTTTGGAATGGTAAGAAGTCTGAGGAAAAAAGAGAACATATGTCTTACTTAAGAACCCCAAAATTAATTCTAGGAGATGCAGAAACAATTTCTTGATACCCTGCAGATAATCAACTCATAAGAATGTCAGGAAAAGTATTTTAAAGATTTTCCTATCTCATTTGTCTAACATTCCTGCAATGAAATTAACTGATAGTGTAAGATAAAGGAGAGAACAGATCAGCTAGGAATGTTAAATGTTAGGCATGTAATTATAGATTTACACTTGTAATGAATCTAATTGATACCAGAGAAGAAACTAAGAAAATAATAAATTGTTTCAGGGAATAAAAAATCAGTTATGGATAATTAAGCTATAATTATCATTGCTGGATTAAGCTGATAGACTTTTCTTTCTTTTTACAGCACTGTATTTTTTATTTTAAGTTATAGTTATCATGGGCTTAATTATTTTTATTTTCATAAAATAAAAATCAGTAACAATACTTAACTTTGATTGCACTGTTAAATTTCAGAGTGCTTTTTAAAAGCATGACTTCATTTCTATTTCAGAGTTCAGCTTCACAGATTTGAAGAGGTATACCGAAGGTCACAAAGTTAGTCAATGAAACAGTCCAGGAATCTTTGGCTACCTGCCCATCCTATTTCCATTTCCACTGTACTGTATTGCTTCTTACCCCCTACAAGATTTTATGTTTGTCCTAGAATTTTTACTCTTGGGTTTCAAGCCAAAAATGAGACTAGCAAGAATTTCCAAAAGTGAACAGTTTAGACATGTTAGGTTGCCAACAGGTGAAAGTAAAATCTAGTCACGTGTAGAAGATGTTTAGTGGTTTCCTCTCTAGGCTTATTCCTGGAATTTAAAAGTAAAACAAAAGAGAAAGAAAGAGAGGGTTGAGGTTGGGTGGTTGGTAGAGATAGAGAGAGAAACAGTGAGCTATTTTGACTTGCTAAGAGGTTTTCTTTTAGTTACGAATTTTATTGGATGACATGCAATTTTAAACCAGCAATGCTAATTCTGTGATTAGGTTAACAAATATAGGCAACACTATGTATGAGAAATGTCACATTTATTTTATTAAGAAATGCTGGATGAGATCTAATATACAGGTTCATTTCTGAGATATTGGTGTGTTCATTCTTTAGGAACAGGAATGATTGATTATTTTGTCAGACAATCATGAATTTTTATTGAGTTCAGAAAGAAACTGACACTCCGAAGCTTGCTAAAGGTCTGATGAACTTTATATCAACTACCAATTTTTAGTATTTATACATTTTTGGCTTGTTTTGCAAAACTTGAACAATTTTGCAAAATGCATCATGCCTTTATGCAGCACAAATTATGTAAATAAAATCAATTATTTTCCTAGCTTCTACAAGACTGTTGAAGAACTATATAAAATCATTGGGCTCTTTCCTGAACTTTATATAGTAAAGATATACATATTTTTTAAGGGTATCATGAAAGATATTCATGATCCAGAATTACAGGATATGGGAGGAATTTTGTCTTTTTTATTCTCTTACCAATCTAATCAGGGAGGTATATCCATTCATTGGATAAATGTTCCTGGAAAAAATATTATGACGGGGACTACATTCTTATTTATTAATTTAAAAACTGAAATGATACTAGGTAAATTTTCAGAGACCTCTAAGTCCCATTTTCTACAGATTGAACAAAGGATTTACAATCCCTAAAGTAGGTGCCCTAATACCACCAAAAAGTGACCTACAGTCCAGCGTTAGATATACTGTATAAAGAATTCAGAGAGTTGGTTACTTCAGCCTGCAATGCTTGCCCACAGATAACTTGTACACTTAGAGAGGAGCTGCCTAGAGGTAAGAAATAGCAAATGCTAAAAACCAGGCTCTATATAACTCCCCCACACCTCTCTGGAGTTTAGACATTAATCTGGGCTATAGGAAAGTGCCTCCAGCCACTTCTGATCTAGATTCCTTTCTTTAACATTGACTTCTACATTAATTCTTTCGAAGGACTGAACAGAACTCACTGTGGGGTTTTGGGGGACTTTTAAAATGACAGATGAGGAGGTAGCTATCTTTTCTGTAATAATCTAATGGTTAGAGCACTCATTCATGGAGTAGGAGACCCACATTCAATAATTGGGTCAGTTTGAAGTGGTTCAAATGCACATTTTCTGCCCCCCAGGAGAATGCCTTTACCACCAGGATATGGACTAGCATTGTTCATCCTTCTGTTGAAGTAGCTTCATTATGTAAAATGAGTTGACTGAGCTAGAAAGAAATTTTGGAAGAATGAGAACGACTTGGTAGCTTTACTTGACTCAAAGGGGAGAGTCCCAGATTATGGTCTGCTCCCCAAAATATTTCTTGTTTTTATCTAATGACTTAAATATAAATGCCTAATATTTCCTAGAAGGCGGAACCAGTTTTCCAAGTGAGTACCCTGATCACTGGGCTAGAAAGACATGTTCACTCTTCTGGAATCCATGTAGGAGTAGCTTGGAATTTAACCCCTGGAATTGGTTAAAACTAGATTGGAGATAAGAGGTAGTCAACCAATAAAAAGAGGACAGAAAGCAGGGCATTATGATACCTTACAGGCTAAGGAAGTGGAAAAAGGTGATTTATCACCCAACAAGTCATGGAATCAACAGGAAGGCTGGCAAATGAAAGAGAGAAATACATGCCACACACATGCACACATTAGAGTTTACAGGAACAGGATAAATGGCTATCATTTAGGACTGTTTGGGCCATAGGCATTCTTTGTTTGTAAAGAATTGTTTTTCATCTCTACCTGTAATTAAAACTGAATATATTATACTCAAAGTTGCATATAAAACTATGTTGAGGGAATTGTTTTAAAACTAGTTTTACTAAGAAATCTGCTATGTGTTTGGGAAGATTCACTGAAGTCTTCAGCTTTTGAGAAGAATAGAAAACATAAGTAATGTCACATTTAGGTTCCTGCAACTTAAAAAATTGAACAACAAAAGCACCTATCCTTACTTTGGGATAAAAGGGTCAGGACTGCAGGACCCACTCCAAGGAGCATAGGTGACTGGTAGGTGATGCACAGGGGTGCACATGCCCCCCCGACGAGGCTGGTGCCCCCCGACAGGGTCGGTGGCTTCTGAAGATGCCCCCCCCAGATTCAGGAGGCACCAGTCACTCATGGCAAGGAGGGCTACCCTGCAAAAGATGAAGGCAAACCATTTGCCAGGAGGCAGCAGAAAGACCAAAGCAAGGCAAGATGTACACATAACTATGGTGCACAATACAAAAATTAAGAAATACAATGTGTAGAATATCTTAAAGTTTCTCATCATTTGGATCTCAATTCAGCAGTGTACTTGATACACACTTAATTTGGATCAGAACTTTTTTTTTATTACAGCCTGTCTTAATAAAGCATAAAAAGTATGGAATGTTAAAAAGTGCTTTAAGTTGCTGAGTATGAAAAAATGAATCCCTATAAATAAGAATAATGTTTATAACATTAATAAAATATGAAATAGAAGTAAGCAATAGTGTTCCTAATATATTTCTTAGGTTTCCTTGGCATTTGATATATATTTTTTAAAGATAAAGATCATACCTATATCAAACTAGTGTCTTATGCAAGAGGGATGTGCTCTTTTAAGCCACTTGTTTTGACTGAATAGCTTGTAGATTTATAACATGCCAGTATATTTACAACTTGCAATTAAAGACTCCTACCAAATATACAATTCAAAGCACAAATCATAATAGCTCTTATGTACAACTTTCAAAACATAGTAAAATGAAAATGGAATGGACTTTTAAAGCAAAATAAAAATGATAAAGCTGTATTTCAAGGTCTGTATAAACACACCTGAGGTTTTATGGCTTTTTGATTGTTGTCACTGGTTGACGGACAGCAGAGATTACTTAGAATTTTCCTGAATTCACTTGCATGCATCATACAAGAAACCTAGAAGACAAGCATGTAAGGCTATTCCCTGTCATGAGTATAAAAAGAATAATTTTTTCATCAATTTTATACCTTAAAATTACATGTCTTAACATTTTATTAGTAACAATTTTTCATCAGCATTGAGGTCTGCATACAAAATAAAATGGGCCTGACTCTCAGCTGCCTTATACCTTCCATAACTATTTGTGCAAAAAATGTGGTAGATGCTATCTGTATGACTTGCTAGCAGTTTTTATCTATTTTACTTTAGTGTAAATGATAATGTAAACAATGGATTATCTGGCAAAAGCAGGAAGCTGGGAAAATGAAGCATCTTCCTACTTTTGGCACTAACTCACTAAGGCTTCATTTACACAACAAACTTTACCTTGTATGGTGTTTGTCAACATTTATGTGAGCTGACATGAAACAATGTATATTTTGCTGTGGTCTCACTGACAGTTCTGTGGCATATAACTTAAGAGGGGAAACTTGTTCAACCACATTAACATTTTGTAGTATAGAGTAAGCTGTTCTTTATTTGGGTACAAGCATTCATCTTTGTGCAGCAGTTCCACAACTACTAATAAAAGGGGATACAATATATGTACTTTTCTTGAATATTTTTTTTTTTGGTTGAAAGGCGCTAAATAATGTCAAATTATTTTAGAGTATACTTTGCTTATATGCCTATTGAAGTGCACAACGTGCTAAACTGCATAACACAATGTCAGTTGACTGTCTTGCCTACTGTTTACAACAACTCTTAACAAACACTGGCGATTAACTGCATACATTGCTTAGGTGTATAGCATCTTTCAGCTCCCCTGCCTCATCTGTAACTCAGTTGTAGTCTGTTTAACTATGCAAGAAACAGTGAAGGGGAAGCAGCTGTTAATGGGCTGCTAGCTATAGTGTATAGCGTCTTTCAGCTCCCCTGCCTCATCTGTTACTTAGCTGTAGTCTGTTTAACTATGCAAGAAACAGTGAAGGGGAAACAGCTGCTAGCAGAAGCTTTGAAAATGTCTGAAGATGATGGTGTCTAGTTGGTTTCACTGCTATCTCCTTCCTTTTCCAGGCTTCTAACAGCAGCCCTGAAGCTGACTCTGAGAAGCCTTGAAAATTTCAGGGCTTCTAACTAGGCTCAGCACTGACAGCACAATGTGTTTAATCAGTGTTGTTTTCAAAAAGTTTGGGTACATGCTTATTCCAGGTAAGCGCAAAGCTTTTATTCATTTCTGAGGTTATGCACTTGTACAGAGTACGCTGAAAATACTTTCACTTATGCTATATGTATTTGCAAGATGAGTTAATATTGAATTAAGATGAATTAATATTCATTGTTCATGAGGTTATAAGTGTGAAGAAAAAGAGGGCTATGCTGGAAACCCTTTTGCAATTTTAGTTTCAGTGGGTACCGCTACCAACTGTTTTTAATTTCTACCACCCAGATTAGTCAGAGGATTTTCCTTTTCATGTCATGGCATTTACCATGCTGTGTGAAACATGATCATAAAAATACAAAACTGGAAGTCATCCAGTACAAACCCATGCAGGTTTCACTATATCTCAGCAATCCCATACAGATGCTTATCCAGGTTTGTCCAACAAAGAAGACCCTGCAGCTTCTATAGACAGTTTATTTCATTGTCCTAGTCCTTCTGCTTTGGGGATTTTTATCCCTACTTCCCCCCACCCCATATTTAATCTACATCTGTTTTGGGGCAGTTTAAACCCTTTCTGTCATGTCCTGTTGCCCATCATGACAAAGGAGTACAATGCTTCACTGTCTCCATTAGGGCAGCCCTTTACATATTTGAAAACTGCTAACATGCACCTCCTAATTTTCCTCTCCTCCAAACAAAACATAGCTAGTTCCTCCAACCTGTCCTCACATGGTTTGAATTCTAATTCCTTTGTCCACATGTGTCTCTGTCTCTTGTCTGGATCCTCTCCAGTGTCTTTCCACCCTTTGTTAAAGGTTGTTCTGCGTCAAAGCTCTGCTCTCATGGTGACCTGACCAGTGCCTGGTCTGGCATTTGATACTTCTGCTACCATAACCTGACTTCTTTTTTGGATGGGTTAACAGTGTGTGTGTATCCACATGCTGTGCACTCTGCAAAGCCCGTATGCAAACCTGGGAAGCACAGTCCTATTTGGTACACAGAAGAAACATGGGCATGTGCCCACACAGGAACTGTTAGGAGCTCCTGGTTGTTAGATGGGCTATCTGATGTGTACCAACTAATTCCTTGGGACAATGGAAAACAATAACAGGGACAGAAGTCAGGGTCAGAAGTTGATAAGGAGTGCTCAACTGGGGTGGGGTGGGGTGGGGGGGCTGGCACAGAGCAGAGTGAACCAGCCAGAGCCCACTGGCCTTTGAACAATTAAAAGCATAGGCCTGTTTGATGCATAAGGGGAAACATGGGCCTTACGCCCACTGAACAACAATTAGCTTCTCTGTGTTATTAAGAGGGGGCTATGGGGTATGTATGTGTCAACTCAATTCTGGGAACAGCTAAAGAGAAAACTGAGGGAGCTGCGCTATTCAGTCTGGAAAAGAGAAGAATGTTGGGAGATTTAATAACAGCCTTCAACTCCCTGAAGGGTGGTTACAAAGAGGAAGAAGCAAGACTGCTCTCAGTGCTGGCAGGTGAGAGAACAAGGAGCAATGGTTTCAAGTTGCAGCAAAGGAAGTTTAGATTAGATATCAGGCAACACTTTGTCACTAGGAAGGCAGTAAAGTACTGGAACAAGTTACCCAGACAATGTGGGGGACAGTGCCTGCCAGTGCTGGGGAAGCTGTTCAGGTGCATGGGGCTCCAGGCGGGCTGGGGAGGCCGGGGGGAAGTGCCTGCCTCTCCAGGGGAGGAAGAGGCAGGGGGCCCTTTAGGGGTAGTAGAAAGCTGCGTGGTCCAGCGGGTGGCAACGAGGCCTTTGCTCACAAGGGTGGGGGTAGGAGATGCTGGAGGGAGCGGGGGGCTGCAGGTCTGGAGTGAGGGGCACTGGCAGAGCTGGGGGGACAGGGCCTGTGGGTCAGGAGTGAGGAGCACCAGCAGGACAGAGGGATGCAGGTCAGGAGTGAGGGGCATTGGCATGGTTGGGGGGGCCTGGGAGTGAGGGGCATGGGGCTTGGGGGACTGTGGGTCAGGAATTCAAGGCCCTGGCAACACCAGGGGGCTCCAGGTCAGGTTTGAGGGCCGCCAGCATGGCTCAGGGGGGCAGGGTACCGCAGATGGGGAGTGAGGGGCAGCAGTAGGGCTGGGGGAGGTTGTAGTTTGGGAGTGAGGGGCAATGCAATGGGCAGGGACAGGGCACCACTGCCCCCCCACAACCATATACACTTCCTGCATCCCCTCCCATGTGACCGGTATCCAGTTTTTGGAACTGAAAATACAGTAACCCTACTCTTGAGTGTATATTAACAATATTTTCTAGAAGCGGGACATTAGCTGCCTAGTTCTCCTGCTTTTCCTGGGTCAGGGCCTGTGCCCTGGGGCAGGGCTGGGGCCAGTTTCAGGCAGCGTTTAGACCTGCAATTCTCAACCTGTGGGTCGGGGCTGGGGTGGCCATCATAGAGGACATTCCAGTTTTCTGCTACTCTGTCCTCTGTTGATACAAAATCTGATGCATTTATGTCCTCTATTTTTCTCTTCAATAGAGGACAGTGGCATTGGCGACGCGTAGGGGGGTGCAAGTGGGTGCATGTGCACCCCCTGAGCATGGCGGTGCACCCCCTACGAAAAGGCGCCTGCGGGTGGTCATCGCTCACCACGCCGCCCCCCCCAGCAGTGTCCTGTGTCAGGCAGCGTCTGCAGGTGGCTGCCGACCCTTGGTTGCTTCTCCAGGGGCAGCCCGACTGTCCTCTATGATGGCCACCCTAGCCATGCCCCAAAGGTGGGTTGCAAGAATGTCCGAAAAAAACTTGAAATAATGGGTTCTCCCGGCAAGGAGAAAACAGCGGTTCCAGCCTGCGAGGGTCCTGCCCAGCCACCCCACACCCTGGGGCGCCGGGACTGAGGGGCCCTGGGTGTGGACCACAATGGCTCCTGGTCCAAAGGGAGCCACTGATCTCAGTTTGAGATGATGGTTGTCTGGGGGCTAAGCCATCCCGCCTCAGGCATGGGCTAGACGAACCTCGGCGGCGGGCGCAGGCTGGAGGCGAGTCCCTCAGCGGGGAGGGGCGGGGCGGGGCGGGGCGGCAGCGCTGCAGCCCC
>NW_005842671.1:187284-188498 GCF_000455745.1 Alligator sinensis | reverse complement strand
AGGATCTGGAGACCTTGGCCACTGTGGGTGAGTGCCGGCGGGGGGATGCTGCTGCCCCGCCCCGCGGTTTCTTTTCCGCCTTGGCGCGGAGCGCAGGCTGCGGGCAGCGCCGGGATGGGCACCCTGCCCTGGGCGTTGTGGGCTCTGCAAGTCCTGTCCTCGTGTGCGGGCTCGCACACGAGTGCACGCGTTATATGTATGTGCGTGCACATGCCCACACGCACATACAGCGTGGACGTGCCTGCACGTATGCACACATGTCCATATGCACCCGCATGCCCATGTGCAGTATGGACGTGCCTGCCCTCATGCACATGCGTGCCCGCACACGTGCACGTATGGTGGACGTGCCCACCCTCATGCACACACATACCCGCACGTGGGCATATGGTGGGCATGCCTGCCCACACGCATGCGCTGTATGGATGGGTGTACCCTCATGCACATGCATGCCCACACAGCATGGGCGTGCCCACCCGCATGCACACGTGCCCACCCGCATATGCACACATGACTGCATAGACACAGCGCAGATGTGCCCACACACATGCATGTCTGCACACACGCACAGCAGGGATATGTGCACATGGACACGGATGCTTACACACATGCAGCACAGTCATACCGGCATGGACGTGCATGCCTGCCCGCACACAGTACAGGCATACATGCACGCACAGGGATGCGCACGTGTGTGCTCACGCACTTGGCATGCATGCACATGGCGCTCATGCGTGAGCACATGCACATGTGTGCGATTGCTTGTACACACATGCATGCGCACACATGCATATACACCCTCCCCATCCAAATGCTGTAGTAATAGTTGTTAACTTGCTTTACAGCTGCCTTGTGTGGTTATGTGTCAAAGTATGAATGTTGATAACAATACTACAAATGCGACTACTACTACTAATATAGTACTAGGCATCATTGGGAGCCTTCAGGGTTGCCTGCCTCATCAGATCTAGCGGCAAGATTGTTTTGGAACCACAGCTGAAGCCATTTATAACAAGACTTGGCCTGCCTGTGTGCATGGGGCAAGCAAGCATTATTCAGCACTAAACACTTTTTAGTAATAATACAGGTTGTATGCATCTTTGTCTCACTCATCCAAGTCGTGGTAATAGAAAGCCATGGTTCAAATACACTTCTTGGGCCACCAAAGAGAATCAGGTGTGTATGTGTATGGGGGGGGGGGGGTGGGGGGAGGG
>NW_005842671.1:169509-187253 GCF_000455745.1 Alligator sinensis | reverse complement strand
TGTGTGTGTGTGTGGGGGGGGGGGGTTGAGGGAAGACCGAGTGAGAGACTCTGTGTGTGTGTGTGTGTGTGTGTGTGTGTGTGTTTCACAGTCTTCTCCAAAACTAGTGCACGTATTCTTTTCACTGAAAAGAATTGTGGAAGCAGGAAGCAGGGTAAGGTAGCCTAACTTGTTTTTTAGCACACCTTCTATAGATCTTTTATGTGGGCACCACTGTTGCAGAGCAGTACACCTGTTTCAGCAGTTGATACTTTAGATGCAACTCCAATAATTTAAATTAAATTTGCATCCTATTAGGTTTCAGCATGTGTGATCGTTCCAAAAGTATGTGCATTTATAAATCAAATGGTTCTTGGCTTTGCTTCAAATGGTTGTATGTCCCACGTTACCAAACCCTTAATTATATTTACATTACAATACCAAACAGTGTACTATCAGAAGATTTCTTGGATGGATTTAGCCAAGCAAATGTGGTAGACCTCTTTCCTACTCCCTCGCTCGAATGCAATGGTTTACTGCATTTAACCAAACCTGGTTGTAATATAACTCCCCTGTTCTTTTGGCCCATCCACCCTTTCAATACTATAGCATTAACAGTGGGGGGTTTTTTAAATAGAAAAGCTTTATCTTTTCTATTCTATCTGCTCATAACTTTTATTGTTTTAAAATATTTAAAAATTAAAGCGTGAACAAGAGCTTGTATTTATAAGGGCATTTGCATGAAAACAACACCCTGCTGCTTAGGTTCTACTGGAAGTGATTAATCTTGTTTGTGACATCACAACTAGTTGCTGTGGTTACAATTGTCATCACAGAGGATTATAACTTCAAGTGCAGACACAAGCTCCAGGAAAAGACCAACTCTTAAACAAAAATCTAATTGTCATGGAAATGTCCCCAAGGCTAACCAGGAAAACAAAAATCAGCAGAAGATTTATTCCTAAACAACATATCTTTTCAGAGTCTTCTATAAAGTGATTCTTAAAGCTCTAAAAAAGGAAAGTCAGTGTTCTGTAAAGGATGGGATGGGGCTCATGTCTTGGAAAACTGTTGAGTGCTGTCTTAAACAGGCAGAGCAGCTAAAGCACTTTTAGCTTCTTTCTGCGCCTTCCTTTTCCACTGGTTGGGTTTTCTTGGTCAGTTGTCTCTCTCTACCTTAGAAGCTGACTGATTCTTTACCTCTTTCAGGAAGGAAGCACTGTAAACACAGTTGTTTCATATTAGAGACGTTACAGAAAAGGAAGAGAAACTACAAAAGCTGAGGGATGAGTAAAGCGTATACAACTACTTGTGGGTGTAGCCTCTAGGGCCTCATCTAAATGTGGAAGTTGAGCTGGTTTAATGTAAATTGGTTTTAAATCTGATTTAGTTAAGCCAGTACAGATCATTGTGCTGACACCCATTTTAGTTTCTCTCTTTGGTGTAGCTTAAACCTGTTCCTAATTGACTAATACTATGCTATGTATTCCACTGGTATGCAAACTGGAGAAGTATAATTTGTTGTGCCAATCCCAGTTTGTTTCCCTTTGCTTACTTTGTAATAAACTCCTGCTATCTGCTTATTGGTTAAATGCATAATCTGTTTTACTGCATGACATTGTTCAGGTGCCCTGCCTACTTTGTCATTTAAATGTATTCCCTTTAACTAGTTACTAACTGCAACTGGCCACTTGGTAACTAATTGTACTTTGTTTACTATACAAGAAACAGTGAAGGGGAAAGGAGGTACAAGAAGCCTTCAAAATGCAGGAGCTAGTCAGTCTCCTATTTGCCAAGATCACCGTATTGACAGGAATGTACTCTTTTCATTAAGTTTGGATAAGTACATATTCCTGTTAAGTGCATCGATTTTTTTTATTTTTTATTTTTTTTTTTTTAAATTAAAAAAAAAAAAAATTTTTCAGGCATGAGGCTATGTGCTTTTAAACCTGTAAAATAGGTGATCTGTCTTGCGTAGCTACAGAATCTTTTTCATTGGTTTAGCTAAATGGGTTTTAAAGCATTCCGGTTTCCACCCACACTTTTCCAAGTATGAGCAGAATGAAATGAAGAATGCTACAATCAATTTCGCTGGAAGAATTTAGAACACTGTGCATAACGGTCAAATTGTTACAGGAATTAGTCAATTTTATTTCACTGATGCTGTGGAAAGCTATGCACAGTATCAGGGACATTAGGAACCATTTGCAGAGAACAAACACCTAACAACTGTAGGCCATGGGAACTTACATAAGTAGAGTTAAGCAGGGGAAAGAGATGATAGCATCTGGAAGCACTTAATCATCTCAGGGTATGTCTATACTGCAGCCATTGTAATATGTACAGACATACCTGAACAAACTTTAAACTAGCTAGCTTTGGTACCAGTTATAGTGTGGCTGCAGTATAGACTCAGCACAGACTGTAAAATGTGCATGACAAACTGGGCAAATGCACTGGGGCTAACTAAAAGTATTCACTGAAGAGAGGAGTGTGTCTGAAACATTCCTTTGCTCCAGAGTTGGCAAGACACTTTCCCCAGTCCTGGATTAGATACCTATGGGCATATCCATACCACCTTCAGGAAAATCTTGAGATGACTGAAAAACAAGTCCCACCCACTTGTTCCTGCATTACATGCTGATAAAAGCATTGCTGTGAGAGTATTGATGGGCATGTCCAGCACAGCTCTTGGGAGCCCAAGACTGGAAATCTGAAAACATCCCTGAGCGAGGACCAAGAAGAAAGTGCACACCATTTTGTTAGCAAGTAGTATGTGCAGAGCAGGAACTAGCAGACAGGATTTGTTTCTCAGTAGGTATGAAGGTTGCCACAAAGAAGAAATTTATCCTTCAGGGGTGGAAGATAGCTGTGCTCTTTTTAAAGCACATAATTTGGAAGGGGTGGAGGGGTGTCCACTTTTTATGTAATTGCCTAGCAGATACAACTTTCATCCAGGCCATGGGAGTTCTGGGTTCAGTTCTCTGCTCGGCTAGGGAGAGTTCATAACCACATCTCTAACCTACCCAGAGAGTTCACTAACCACCAGACTGGAGGCTATGCTGAGTTGAGGGTACTACCTAGCACTGTTTGAAATTGTGTTACTACAGCAAAGAGTGAAATATTCATATGGCCAGAGAAGGAACAAGGAGGAACTTGACTTTCCCACTGAGTAGGGCCCTCTGCTGCTTATGCATAAAAAGTGCTGCTTTAAATATCCTCATTACAAATTATGCTATAAACCTTTTAAATTGACATACCATAGGAGTACAGGCTATTAAAAATGAGTAAGTGCAAAAGCCCTTTAATACAATGATTCTCAACCAGGGTGCCATAGCAGCCTTAAGGTGCCTTGATCCTTTTAAGGCTGCTGCAGGGTTCCATGTAATGTTTGCGCACCTAACCGTGCTAACATGATTCACAAGACTAAACCAGAGATTTCAAATAGGAATCTGTAGTGTTCAAAACGTTCTGCCTTGGTGTGGTCTTGTGTTCTTGGTAACAGAATTGCTCTATTATTTTTCTGTAGTCAAAAAACAAGCAGAAACAAAGAGCTGACATTTTCTGAGGTGCCCTGAGTCTAAAAAGGTTGAGAACCACTGCTTTAGTACAGTGCTATAAGAATTCATTTGCTTTCCTACTAGATGTTCTACTACCTTTTTCCACAGGCATTATCTGATAAGGAAAAGCTGTTGTTCTACTGGTGAAACGTATTCTGATTTAATAGCTAAGTTTACTAATAAAACTGTTTTTACAAACAACATTTGCAGGTTTAAAACAATCAGACTGTTAAGGGCTCTTGAATGCTCATTTTAAGCAAAAATTAACCCCCAAACAAAATGTAGCTAACAACCTGGCTGTTTTCTGGGGGTGTGCTTTTTTTTATAAAGCTGCCTAGGCTAGCTCCACCCTCCAGTTATCTAAATCAGCCCCAGCTTGATCAAGCCCTGTTGTTCAGTCACTCCCGATCTGGGAAAGAAAAAAAAAGATGACACACACACACACACACACACACACACACACACACACACACACGACATCCGAAGTCACCAGACCAGCTCCCAGTCCCACTGCTGAGCTGCTTATCTCAGAGCAGCTGCTGTGTTGTGTCAGTGTTGATGGTAGGTTTACTAAAAGGTTAGATTATGTATACAGTGGTTTGGATAGGGATGATCCTGCCTCAGGCAGGGGGTTGGCCTAGATGACATAGAAGTCCTTTCCTTACTTTTCTATGATTCAGTCATTAAATATCTTTTTTAATACACGATTAAAAAAAGTTATATGTATGAATGAGAACTTTTTTCCCCCATTTCCCACCTAAAATCTTAAGATTAGGTGATGGCTACTTCCATGCTTTTAGTTGGCAAATACCCTTTAGTTTTACTTTTGGGGGAAGGGATGGCAAAATGATGTAACTAACATGAAAACGTTAATAATTGCTTTCATAACTTGAAAACCATAATGATCATACTGTGTGACAGAAGTTTCATTTTCTTTCTTTTTTATCATGGTTGTTGCTTTTTTCATCTCATTCCACAAGATCATACTTGTCCTTGAACAAATCTGCTAATGACAGAGTGGTAGTTTTAGAGTGAAAGTGTCCAGGCACAAGTCAAGTTTGTTTGGCTGCCGCTGCAGGTTTACGTGTGTCCCACAGATTGACTGAAAGAATATCATGAGAATTAAAGAAAAAGATACTGCATGTTGAAGGGTCCTTGTTCTTATTGTACTGGTGAAATGAAAGGGGGAACCAAGTGTTCTTCATTTTTCCCCTCCCTCCCCTGAGAAAAGAGAGCATATGTTTTTGAAGGCTAAAATATGCACAAACTAAGAGTGAAGAATAGGGGGAGCAGAGCAGAAATAAGTTTGTGAGAGGGGGAAAAAAGTGACATCAGAGAGAGAAAGAAATGCAGTGTTTATCCATAGCATTGCATTTCCTTTGACTACTAATCTTACAAAACTAGTTAGTTGACAGCTGACAGCAAGTCAGAATTTCCTCTCCTTGTTCCTTGGGATGTGACTGAATTTGAAAGTGTGAGACTGTTTTGGGATGAGTCAAGTTCCCCTCTATTGTAGAAAAATTAAACTAATTCCCTGGGCAATTGTGCACACTACATTTGTGGGCATTTTAAAACAAGATTGGGTCATTTTCCAAGCTATTGGAGCAAAAGAATATGTAGGTTATTAGGAAGTGCTCCCCAATATTCAGTGAAATCTAGAGAATGTTTTTCTAAGGAAAATCATAGAGTTTTCACTGAAATTGGTCTGCAACAAAATGGTGAAGAGCAAACCACAAATTAATTTTGTATGGGAAATGGATAAGAATAAGAACCTTTTTATTTTTGGTTTCTGCCTGTTAAGATTCACTCTCAACCCTATATTGCATTTGGTAACAGAACTGTGCAACAGTGCTATCTGTGAGGTCAAAGTCGCGAATAATCTGGCAGCATCTGCATTTTAAAGTTAAAGAAGAATGAAGCACGCAAAAAGCAAAATACTGCCCTCTCTTTAATATCAAACCAAAAACAGAGAGAGAGAGGTGTACATCTCAGGATTTCTTCATCATGAGGTGATGAATCACAACCAGAACTAGAAGAGGTGGAAAGTTGAGTTTTAACCTGAACACATGTATAGATACTGAGTTTGATTGGTAAAGAGATTTTTATTGAGTAATTGAATATTGAGAAAATGGTTGAACTGAACTTACTGGCAGTATACAAGATGTTTTAAAAAACCCCTCTGAATCTACAAGTGAGAAACAATGAATTCTCATTCAAGGTATGCTGTGAAATACAGGAAATCTGAAAGTGGAAAATAGATTTGTGTATATGTTTTATTTGGTTTTGGGCTGAAAAGCAAAGTACAGCCATCAAGTGAAATTTCACAAATTGAAAGATTGGAAGTTTGTGTACATATTGTACAGGCCTCTTTGCACAAATGTTTTTTTTTTTCTGTACTGAATACAGGCAATGAGAGAAATCATGAGCACAGATAAAAAACAAACAATGTAACTTGTGTAGTGTTTGATGCAGTTGGTAAAAAGCAGCTTTTCAGTCTGCTTATTATCAATTAATTTCTGTACAGGCTACGTTTCAGACTACATCTGTATAAACGATCTTCATTGACATTGCTGTATGGAAACCTGGCCTTTACGGGATAGTTCTTTTTTGGGGGAAATATGTGTCATACTGACACTTTTTATGTTGGTAAGAGAACTCGGTGTAGATAAAACCTAAGCCTTAGGGATTGAACTCTACAAGAAAACAAGGTATATCAATAAATTTTTATTTTAAATTGGAGGTAAGTGTGTGAGTTCACTTTCAAGCTACAAG
The DNA here is from genome assembly GCF_000455745.1 of Alligator sinensis. NCBI lineage: Eukaryota > Metazoa > Chordata > Crocodylia > Alligatoridae > Alligator > Alligator sinensis. The sequence continues at coordinate 180,942 of NW_005842671.1, read as the reverse complement.
ATAGAAATGTTTCAATCTACCTGGAGGAAAAAGCCCATTTTTAAAGTGAATCAGCAAAGTTATATCTTTGAAGTATAAAAGTGCATTTTGTTGAGCTGCTGCCTATGCTTATGCTGTTTAAGGGTTGTCTCTCTTGATTTGAAATAAATAGTATATGTTTTAACTGATCCTTCTTTCATACCAGGAGTGTATTGGAAGTCACTGTATCAAATTTAGTTGAGCCTCTTTTGTAGCACTCAGAGTACTGTGGTGTTGGGGGAAAAGGCTGCAAAGGATTCAGGATACATCTGAGAATGCTTATTATCTGGCTAAATGTGGAGGCTCATGGATGAACAAAACAAGAGCTATTTGTTTGGTAGCTGAGTATACTGGGATACTTTAATTTTTTTTTTAAAAGACAAGGGGCAAAGGAATGGTCATGTACTTAAGAAACAGAAATGGGAGTGAGGTTCTGTGCAACTGATAAGTCCCTCAAGGCTTCACTTTCCAAAGTGCTAAGCACCTGCAACTCCCAGTGACTTCCTTTGGAGCTTTGGGTACCCTGTATCCCTGAAAATTAGGTGCCTTTTTCTTCACTAGAATAAATAAGAATAAGAAGGCTGATTAAATTTCTCAGGAGAGCTGAGGCTTCACTAGTTTATGAAACACACATAGGTCTGATGGAAGGTGTTGTATTCAGGAAGTACAGAATGCATGTATAGAATACAAAAAGATGAGAAGCAGGGAGAACCTTGAATAGAGCTGAATGCAGGAGGAAACAAGAGAACAGATGAAGCAAGCATGGGAGAGACCCAGGAAGTGAACAGCAGAAATGGATTTGATTAGGAAGGAAAAACAGTGAGAGTAACAGTGAGGAAATATTGGATAGATGGATGGAGAGAAGGAGTTGGGGAACTGGAAGAAAGAAAGAAAGAAAGAAGAAAATATGCATGCAACCTCTGAGGATGGTGAATTCAGTTAAATTTGGGTTCCTTTTATTATACTGTACTTTTCCAGGAGGTTTCTGCTTCCACTTCTTGGTGGCTTTTTGACAGACAGGGATAGTTGGTTTTTATCCAGTCAGTCTTTAGTATAATTACAGCTGGGGAAAGTAAGGATGTACTGGTAGAATGGATTTTTGTTTTTTTTTTAATCCTAAACTGTTTAGGGTCAAATCTGGAGGAGACAGGGTTGTGATGGTTTTGTAGGTTGGAGCAGGCAGTGTGTGAAAGTGGGAAAAACATTCATTTAATATAGGATTTCTGCAAAAAGCATTTCTGTGCCACCTTTTATATGATATAAATCAAAAAAGAAATAAAAAATGTATATACTACATCTGACAATTCTATAAATAGATCATTTCAGTAGCTTTAAATGTGAAGAAAAGCACTCCTCAGTTTTACGAACCTATTAAGAATTTATCATCTTGCTCTTTCAGAGAATTCTCCAGAACTGGGAGGAAAAAAATAGCTTACCACCTGTGTAGCTCATAACCAATTGACCACAATTTTTTTCTTATGTAGTAAAGTTTTTTTTTTTTAATTTGGCCAGGAGAAGGTAGATAAAGGCTATTTAATTGCAGAGGGAAAATAAAACAGTTTGCATGGAATTTTTGGTAAGCATTCAGAGACTGAAGCCTGGCTGCTCTAACTATGCTGTTATTGGTAGCAGCATACTTGGGGTATGTAGTGTTAAAAAAAACCCCAAACCAAAAAAACATACTTCAGGTATGTGTGCACATAATAACTTTTTGGATTTCATTTAGCCATTGAACAATAGAATGAATATAACACACCTTCAGTGTATGAAGTAAATTTTTTTTTAACATCTTCCATTTGTTATAGGTCCTGTGCGGGAGCTAATGTGCCCTGTTTGGCTGTCAGTCTTTATACCTGGTGAATTCTTATCTTTATGATCGCTTTTGTATCCTGCCATTAGTGGCTGTGACTTACTGTGCTGTTATATTAAGGAACTTTCCACTTTGCTGCCCTCTTTGCTACTACCTCTATCCAGAATAGTAGATAGCTGCTGCATAGATTGTCTGGTAGCAAGTGCTCTGGAAATGAGACAGCTGTCAGCTGTTCCAGTAGGGTTGATGTGTTCTCTATGATGCACTTGACCTCAGCTAGTTTGGGGTTCCTGTCCTTTGGAATATAAAGCTAGCTAATGTTGTGGCACAAGTCTCTTCCATAAGGTAACTGGGCTGGTAGACCTTTTTGACATAATGCAGCTGATGATGAAGGGAGAATAAATATCAGTGTAATCCAAAACCTAAACTGTGCCTGGTGTAGTGTTTTCCTTTATTTTATAAAATGAATACTGTTTTGCTTTGTGTATGGGGTGGGAGGAAGTACATAATAGAATTAACTATTGTATTTATTCATAGGCATTGCAAAGTTAATATTTACTTTTAAATAAAAAGGTAGTAATTTCAAAATCTAAAATCCCATGCAGATTGTTTATATGCACTAGTAAACAAAAATAAACTTCTTTGGCCCCCAAGTATCACTGAAAGTGGTGGTGATTTATTTAAAAAAAAAATATTGGTGTGGGATTCTGAATATCATTCTGGTATGTCTTAAACAGGAATTTTACTTTGATTTGGCTTGGTTATGAGTAGAAATACCTGTCTTCATATAATATTCCTACCAGTGACTTGGACATTTTTTCATGGTGACAGTAGGTGACCTGAGGTATTCACATTGATGGTTCATGTGTGACTTAGAAGTGCCAAATTTTCATGGGTTTCAACAAAGATCCTGGTTAGTGTCATTTTTGGGAGCATTTCAGATGCCATTCTAGAGTCAGGAATTGAAATGCAGATTACACTTTGTCTGCTCTTTAAAATAGATTCAGCCTATGGAGCCAGGTCATTGGTACACGGGCTTGAAGTGGGGTGGTTCTGTGGCAGCAGCCACACATCTGGATGAGACCCACAGTGTTGGAGCTCCAGCAGCACAACGGAAAGAATCCCGGCATCATTGGCACTTGAACGATCTGTGGTGCCAGCTTCTGGGCTTATTCTCAGTGCTGCAGGGGCTTCAGCAATGTCTCTTTCACCTGGATGCTTGGCTGCCATGGCAGGATGCAGCCTTGGTGAGTTTGACACCCCTGCATTAAGGGGTGTTTAGGAGGGTATTGTAGGAATTGTTCTGTTTATCAACAAGAACAGCCTCTTTTTTTTATTTTTTTTAAGATCCTGACACCTACATTTTTGTTGCTGTTAATCTGTGGGTAAAACGTTTTTGTAATATCTCTGGGCATTGAAAGGAAGAAGAAACTGAATCCTCATGGATTTGTGCGAAGTCCCTGGATGTGGCTAGGGCTCTCTCTCTTCAATTCATTACTTTGGGTCAGATGACCATTTGGTATTTTTTTTTTTTACTTTCATACTGTTTTGGTGAGGGCTGGAAGCAGGGTTTGATGCTGTGTAAAGATTTCACTCTTCGTGCGAATAGTGTCTTAAGAGAAAGATATATTCACATTCAGTTTCAGAGAACTAGTGGATAGTTTCCTTTCTTTTGTGGGAGACTAAATTATGATAAGGAAGCTTCTATCCAAGTTCAAATATCCAAATGACTGAACCCCCTCACCCCCCCAAAAAAACCCCAAACAATTGTTTCTTCCAGAATTTGACTTAATATATTGAATCTTAGATTGTAGTGTCACCAGTTTCCTTTTAGTTCTCAAGAGCATGGCAGATACTATATTGAGGATATGATTAATCTGTTAATCATACTGTAAATAGAACCTCTGCCACACATTCAGTGTGATTAATGGTGGCTGGTTTCTATCATGCCTTAAATTGGGTAGGGTTAAAGGGTCTCGGTGAGCCCCATAGCTCACTGTACCTACCCCTGGCAGGGTGCTTAGTTTGTCCTGTGACACTGGGTTCAGGTTGGTGTGAGCCCTGCAGCTCAACCTGATCTGACATATTGCTTACCTTGTCCTGCAGCTCTTGAGGGAGCTGCGGGGCTGGGCAGCCAACCAGTTGGGCTTGTCTGCCTGGCTAGGCTGATGAGCAGGGCAGGGGTTAGTTAAATTTATCTTCTGGAGGAGTCCCTGGACAGAACATTTGTTAATTCCAACTGGTTGTTATCCCAAATGGGATTGGTCCTTGATTCCAGCAGTTGCACATCTGGCCATATGCGTGACATGACAGGACATGTGTCTTATTGGTTTCAGGGATTGGATCCCATCTCACCATGAACTGAATGTCTGCTAGGGGCCTATGGTTTTCTGTAGTCATGAGTTTCGGGGGAAAAAACCAAAACAAAACACATCATTCTTAGCTCTGAAAAAATAGCTATTTTGTTGAATTCTTCTCTCCTCTGTCAGTTAACTCTGAACTTTGTAACTGTAGTTCCCATAAATGAATTCTAACTTCAGTACAAAATCTGAAAGATGTTGGAAAATAGGGCTTAGAGGATAACCGGTTTAAAAAAAACAAACCATATTCTTGCTGTTTGTATTTCCTTTTGTCATCAACATTTCAGCAGCCTAAAACTTCTGAATTTGTCCTAATATATTAATGGTGCAAAAGTGGCACTTTAACATGTGTTGGAGGAATTGTGTAAGTGCTAAGAGCAGTATCTGTTGTGTTTATGTCCATAGTAGTTGGTTAGAAGCTATGTGAGGGACATTGGAGTTAGTTTTGTGGGGAAAGGAGAGAGAACCATTAGGGGAGAAAGAGTCTGGTTAAGATGGGTGTCTGTGAGTGTTTTCATTACAAAATTGACTTATTTAATATGAAATAGAAACACAGCTCTTAGAAAAAATATGGAAAAATTTCTATTTGATAAAACAGATTGTTTAATATTACAAGTGCTTTTCTAATAACCACTTACTCTACCTGATGTTTACAAAACTAATTAGACCCTCTCCTACTACCACAGGTAAACAAACTTTCTGATTTCTCCCGTCCCTCCAATTTCTATTATTTTTTAATATATCTTTCAAATATTCAAGGTGTTTTTCTCCTTATCTGGAAGATATCTTACTATACCAGTTTAAGTCAGAGTCTTGTTTTAGAATTGTTTTCATTCATTGGATTGTAATATTATATTCAACAATTTATTAAAAAAAGAACCCTCTCCACTTAAAAATTTTACATAATGGATTATTTATATGTATTGTTGTTATATGCAATAATTATGTTTACTGTACATGGAAAAAAGATTACACTGGGAAAGATCTTTATATTTCCTCAGATTTGGTTTGTTTTGTACATTTCCCAAGGTTGGTTTTCACTGCTTCCATTTTGTAGTCCTATTGGTAAGCAGAAATGTGGCTTGATAAAGGGTAGTACAAACTTATTGGATTCTGATGTATATTTAGAAAAATGTAATAAATCTACAGTTCAAGATTCAGTAGGAAGAATTTATTTGAATGGGTCACATGCTACATTATGTGTAAAATCAGGATTACATTCCGATTCTTTTGTTCTTCATGCTCAAAAAAGTATTTTGATGACTGAAAAGCCTTTCAGAAAAAAATATTACTGGTCGTGTAGCAAGATATACAAGCCTTAGATCTATGGCTGATTCCATGAAACTGAAAAGTGTAGCATAACTTCACTTTGCAAGCAGGAAGTAAGGAATGTTATTTCTACAAACATTAACAACTGAGTTGTAATTCCATGGAAGATGAGCCTGGCTGAAGGCCAGGAAGGGCAGAGAAAAAAAAAAAGAGGAAAAAAAAATCAAAATCCTGTTAGGCAAGGTTTTTTCTTTTACAGTGTATAAGCATTCCATATTAGTCCACATTATATAAAATCCTTGAACAGTGGAAATATTTATCTTCTTAGAAGAATATACCAATGATAAAGAACCCAATGACATGCTGAAAGCTGAAGACAATTCTCTTTCAAACTCAAGTTAGTTTGTCCTAGTTTCTTAGGAACATAAAATCTTCTGACACCCTACAGATGAGCCTACATAATCTAAAATCTTGCCAGGTACTGCCCCCCCGCCCCCCCCTCCCCTTTACTCTTCTTAAACAGTTAAAAACTGCAGAAGTAAATAATTATAAGATGGTTCTAAAAATTACCAAGGGGTGCCTTAACCAAAGACTAAGCACTCCTTAAATAGAGATATGTATAATCTTAAGCGAGTTAAACTTGTAGAATAGTGTATTTTATCTAACTTTGCAGTTTGAGCTTAAAAGTTGTCGAATGTCAAAACATGGTTAGAAATATACTGTGGGCCAACAGCTCTACAATTCTACATCTTATTTTAAGCATTGCTTTGGTTGCTATAGATTTCTTGGAGGAATGTGATCTTGCCAGTAGAGGTGCACCAATACATCGGTCCGATATTGGATTGGCACCAATATAAAGGAAATTGACTATATCGGAAATTGGCCTGATGTGACCGATAATTTGCCCGATAAACGCTCACGTTTGCATGCAGCACGTAGGCTGTGAGGAGCATACCCTGGGAGCTTGGAGAGCTGCATTCAGCTGAAAAGTCTGTTGTTGTGGAAGGGGAGGAGGGAGGCAAAGGGCATGGGGGGCATATCAACACCCCTTGTTGTGAGGGAGGGAGTATGGCAGAGGCGGACAGGTGCTGGCCATTCAGGGTGGGGGGGGCATGGGACAGAGCCGTGGCTTGTCTGGGGGGTACAGAGATGGGTGGGGCAGCTCCTGCCTCTGTGTGCCCCCTTGGAAGGCATGAGGAGGGGTGTGTGCCCCTGTATCTGCATAGGGCAGGGTGGGCTGCAGCTGCAGGCTGGGGCCGAGTGTCTCATTGGGCTCTTCCTGGCGGGAGGGAGGCTGGGCTGTGTTGCACATGGGACGGGTGGCAGCAGTGCTGGGAGGGCCCATTCCCTCCCTCACCTGCCCCCCCCACGCTCCTTCCCTCCCCTTGTACCACAATAGAATTACCAGCTCCACGCAGCTGTATCGGAATCAGATCAATTATCAGCCAGTATGCCTCCTTAAAAATCAGCTATTGGTATCAGCCCCCAAAATCTATATCGGTGCACCCCTGCTTGCCAGAGGAAGTGGTGAATGGGCAGGAGAAGATGGATATCATTGTCTCAGCCTGAGCATGTGCAATCTGGACTAGCAGAGGATTCAAAGATCCTATTTAAAGAGTATTATCAAGAGAATAAAATGAAACATAACAGACTTTATTTTTACCAAAAAACATAGTGCAAAGTAAAATGAGGCAAGGTGGCTGTGTGCTTCGTGGTTCTTAAAGAAAAGAAACTAATGCAGGTCGAGACTTTTCTTAAAGCAGGTCAGAGTGATGCCATTCTTTATTAAGCGGGGTACTCCATTTCACTGTGCACACAGAAAGGAAAAATAAGTAAACATATTGGAGTGAATGAAGTTCATGAAGTAAGATGTTCTACTGACTAGGCTAGTTTTCACAAGCTTCAGGCTAGTAGGAATGTTCAGACTTGTATTGGTCACAACCAGTACTGTGGGGGAATTTGTGGATTTTTTGTTGTTGTTGGTTTTTTTTAAATTATGCTTCATCTGAAAATAAAAGCAAGTTTTATTTATACACTAATATCCAGATGCTTGGAATGTTTCCAGTTTGAGTCCTGTAGTTGAAATCTATTGATAAATTATTTCTGACTTTTTGGTAGTGGAAGAGTGAGGATTTTTGCACATTTGAGCATCAGCCATCTGTACAGGAGGAGAAAAATGCCTGGCATTTAGTTAGAACAGCTAGAGTCAGAAGCCCAGATATCACTAACCTGTGACAGGTCCTATAACAGACTTGGGGTGCATATAAGTAGTATATCTAGATTGCTCTAACTGAGCTTAGGGCCATCTAAATGGCTGGGTGTGTGAGCGTTCACACTGATCTAAAGTTTGTTTTTGTCAGATGCGGCTAATTTTAGATTGGCATGGGTTAACTCGACCTAAAATGGGTTAACTCCAACCTAAAGGATGCTTGTCTCTGTCCCCAGTGGATCCCTGGGGTTTGGAAAGCCCAGGCACTCTCCAGAGCCCCAGGGCTATGCTGTTGTTACCCTTGGATGCACCAGCCACCCCTGTAAACCCACTAGCTCCCCTTCTCCCCTCCTTCCATTACTTGCCTCCAGTTGCCTGCACCTCCTGTCAAAGGGCAAATGCTTGCACAAGGTGATCCTGACGCAGATTTAGGTGACTTGAACTAAGCCACCTAAATGTGAGCCGGGTCCCACAAATGCTTGTTTGCAGCCTTAGATGTTTGAATTGATTTTTCTAATTTTTGCTTTTTGTACATAAATGGGAGAAAATTTTCTTTGAGTTCTATTGTTATTCCATTTTTTATCCAAACTGCTTTTAAGACTTGAAATATTTCCTGGCATAAGATAACTGAACAGTGATGTAATCAAGGAAATGTTAGTATCCACCCTTTCTGAGTGCTGATCATAGTTGAGCATTATGCTTCAGAGGTTCTTTTAAGGGACAAAATATTACTTTTTCTGGTGCCCTTAAGCCTGAATTGGGATACTTTTGTGGTACGTGACAAAAAAACTTGTTCCTATTTTTTAGAGGTACAGTTAGTCCATAGCAGTGATTCTCAACCTGTTTAGACTTGAGACACCCCTCCTCAGAAAATGCCAGCTCTTAGTTTTCACTTTAATTTTTAACTACAGAAAAATAACAGAGTAATTTTTTCTGTTGCAAAGAACTCAGACTGCAACAGGTCAAAATGTTTTTAACCTTCTGGATTTCTATTTGGAATCTCAGGGTTAGTTTGTGAATCATGTTTGCACACCCAATAGCTCTAACTTTGTGTGGCACCTCATGCCACCTTTGACAGGATCTCTAGGCAATCAGGGGCATCACAGTATCCTTGGTTAACAGACACTTGCCTATGGGTTATTTGGTGGCTGGTTTACAAAAGTGCAGCTGCTCAATAAATCTGTTCTTTGAATCTGCAAGGCAGTATACAGAAGTATAGCAAAAGGTAACATCAATAATATCCATTGACCTAAAAATAGAATCTTACTAAATGTTAAATTAGTAAACTGAAACAAAATTCACTTACACCAGGAGTGTCAGTCATATGGCCTGCAGGCCAAATCTGGACCAGGCAACTGTTGTATCCAGGCCACTGGTAGTTCAGTGGGCTATGAGTGCGTGCCCTCCACTCTGCTGCAGCACACCCTTGACACTGCTCACTAGCCAGACCCCCATCCCACTGGGAGCTGAGGGCATGCAGCTTCACGAATGCAGTGGGGACATACAGCAGCATGGATCCGCATTTAGTAAGAGCTCCATGCCTCTGCAGGCCCCCTACTCTGTGCTGCCCAAACATAACTTCATGCAGCTGTACATCCCTGACTACATGCCGCTGCCCAGCAGTGTAGAACTCTGGCCAGTCGGCAGTGCTAGGCAGCACAGAGCCAGGATCATGTGTGTATAAGAAGTTGGCACATGGTGGCACAGAGCTGTGCCCAAATACAGCTCTTGCTGCTACACACCAGCAACTCACTAGTGCTGCCTGGCCAGAGCTCTGTAGTGCTACACACCCCTGTCCCCTTGTGGACATGTTCTCCCAGCTCCACGCTGCAAGAATGTGGCTCCATGCAGCCTCATGCCCCTGGACCCATGCTGCCACCTGGCCAGTGCCACCCTAATGTGGCTTCATGGATCCAGTCTGGGGGGATTTCCTGCAGTCCAAATCTAGCCCAGGGTTAGTTTGACACCCCTGAGTTAGACAAATAAATATAGTTCTGTGCAAGTATTAATTGAGTGCTTGTTCAGTTGAATTTCTTTCAAAAAGAAGAGAGACATATGCCCTCAGCTAATGACAGGTGTAATTTTCTCAAGCTGCCTTATCTGTGCATGGCATAGAGAGAGACCTCTTCATTTTGAAATAATATTTTTGTTTTGGTTTTCTGTCCTGTCTTGAGGATGCTGTGTAATGTTAACACCTGTTTCCTCTAATTGAGACTCCAGCTTGCTTTCGTACTTAAGCATCAAAACCTAAAAGCATGGTTCATATTTTGCTCATTTTGTATCTGTTTCTCATGTTTTTTCTCCTTTTCAAAGCAGAGACTAAGTCATGTATCTGGTGTGCTGAATGCTCATCATATGTTTGCTGCCATAAAATGCGTTACTATCTCATGGCTGTTTGGTTGTTTATTAACAACTCTGCCCCTGGTGTTTGAACCACTAATTTGTCCTAAAACAGGCTTCAATAGAAATTGCTGTTTCTTTATCCATCTCTGTCTCCTAAATGTATCACTCTGTGTACTCTTTAGCATAATGTAATATAGTGTAGTGTAACATACTATAATGTTTAAATTAGAACTTCATATGTAAAATTGTATCATCACTAAAGCCGTTTGATGTACTAGTAACAAAAGGTAGTGCAGACTATTAAATATGCATATCTGAAAGGGCAAGTCATAGATTTAGTGCCAGGCTATGTGAAATGCAGTCCACAAGTCAGAACCAGTTGTAATATTATCTAGTCCAGGGGTAGACAACGTTTTTTGGCCGGAGTGTCGAAAAAACCACAATGTCTACCTTGTAAGGTGCCGGAATGTCGGCACGCCACAAAAACAAAACTGGGGCAGAGGGGGTACATGGCAGGATGCACTGCATATTTAATACTATTAATAATCATTAATGCTGCTTTTTTGTTTTATTTTATTTTATTTTTTTACAGTAAATAGAGCTGGTGTCAGGCAGGGAGTGGGGGCTGCCCCAGGGTTCTGCTACTCGGGCCACAACGAGGGTCCCAGCAGCACTGGAGGTGGGGCTCAGCCGGCCTGTGCAGCACCGCGGGGATGGGGCATAGCCGCCCTGTCCACAAAGGGATGCTGCCTGGCTGGGGCAGGACGCCGGGCTCAGGGGGCTTCTGCTTGGTCTCTGTGTGTGCCGGGCACAGTGGGAGTGGGAGCTGCAGCCACAGTCTGTTCCCTGGGCTCTGGGAACAGCTGCTGCAGTCGGTGCTCAGAGCCGAGCCAGCCAGGAGCCTGCAGCACAGCGGCTCTGTGCATTGTCTGCCTTAGCCCTGGGCCCTTGAGGGGAGTTGTGGGTGGGCAAGGCCGGGACCTGGCCAGGCTGAGGCAGCCACGGTGGCTGTTCCCAGCCTTCAGGGGGCTCCCGTGGCCAGGCCCCTGCACTGGGGACGGCTCTGCCCTGCCTGCACTGTGCCCAGCGTGCACAACGATCCAAGAGAGGGAAGCCCCCTGAGCCTGGCATCCTGCCCTATGCAGCATCCCCATGTGGGCAGGGTGGCTGCGGCCCATCCCTGAGGAGCTGCATGGGCTGCGCCAGGCCCCACCACGGGTGCTGCTTGGCACCCCTGCCTGCCTACCCACCACAGCTCAAGCCTGCAGAGCCCCGGGGCAGCCCCCAGCTTCCTAAGGGCCTGACCAGGCTGGCTTGCCTGCGTCGCCTCCTCCCACACCACCCAGCCCCAGCACTCGGCACCTCAGTGCTGTCCCAAGTAGGACAGGGTGTCTGCCTGCCTGGGCATCTCCCTCCAGGGGCCA
>NW_005842671.1:118737-167686 GCF_000455745.1 Alligator sinensis | reverse complement strand
GGCAAGGCGTGTCCGGGGCCAGGCGGAGGCAGCCACGGTGGCTGTTCCCAGCCTTCAGGGGGCTCCCGTGGCCAGGCCCCTGCACTGGGGACGGCTCTGCCCTGCCTGCACTGTGCCCAGCGTGCACAACGATCCAAGAGAGGGAAGCCCCCTGAGCCTGGCATCCTGCCCTATGCAGCATCCCCATGTGGGCAGGGTGGCTGCGGCCCATCCCTGAGGAGCTGCATGGGCTGCGCCAGGCCCCACCACGGGTGCTGCTTGGCACCCCTGCCTGCCTACCCACCACAGCTCAAGCCTGCAGAGCCCCGGGCCAGGCTGGAGGGTGCAGCCTGGGAGCATGGGACAGGAGCAGTAGAGCACAGACAGCCTTCCTGCCCGCATTCTTCTGGCTCCGCTCCAGGGCCTGCCGTGGTGCTACGACTTGTGGCTGCACAGGAGAGCCTGGAGCAGCAACTTAAAAAAACCCCCACAATTCCTTTGCATGCCTCCTGGCGTGCCAGGAAAAATGTCTCCACTTGCCACTGATGGCACGCGTGCCAGGGGTTGCTGAGCCCTGATCTAGTCAATGTCCATCTGAATGGGATGTCTCATTTCCTAATCACTCATTTTGCTTTATACTGGATAGTTGTTTTAACTATATCACAACTGAAGATAGATGATTAATTTGTGGAAGATATTTTTTTTGAGAGGGTGTGGGGTAAGAGCAGTAATGAAGCAAGTAACCAGCAGATTTTATAGTTTGAGATATGCATCTTAGGTTTAACGTATGAGGGGGTAGCAGCTCTGGTCAGACATCATCTGGCACATTTGGTTGTAGGTTCTCATTGGAAGAAAGTTGTCAAATTTGAGCAAAGTCATTTGAAATGCTGGAATAATTGATTTACAAGAGCAAATGACAAGATAACAGAGTTCTTCTCCACCTGAGGGCGCCCCCCTCCCCCCCCCCCCCTCCCCCCCCCCCCCTCCCTGCAGGATTTTGGTGTTCAAAGGGAATGAAAGTGCCTATGGACTTTTTATCAATATAATTTATTCTACACAGAATAAAATTTAGTATTGCATTCATTTTAATGTTCTGGGCAATGTGACATAAAATATTCTCCAAAATACGAGGTGAATATTTTTGTGTAGTCTGGCTATAAAGATAACCTTGGGAGATAATTATTCCTTGATACAAATCTCAGATAATTGTTTTATCAAATCTTACTATTTTGATACTTGTGAGAGATATTACTGTCATCTGATTATAAACAACACTCCTTTTGGGGAGAAATATTTTGGTCAGTCAGCTAAAAAAGGACACGGGAGAGAAGGGGAGAGAATTCCTTAGGATAGTGTTCACTTTGGCTAAATTCCCAAAGCATTTAAGTGCTACAGCTTGAAAACCTTGCAGGTGCTTGGACTCTCAATTGCAGCCTGCGATGGGGAGCCTGGCCACCTAGAGACAAAATCTTGGGACTCTCTCATGTTGGTTACAGCTCTGCCTACTAGGCTACAGAGATGTGATCTCTCCCTCTAGCCTGGGAATCTTGCACCTGGAAGGATGGAGGATGCCTCAGCCCTTCCAGGCTAGAGGGTAGCTGGGGTGGGGGGCGGAGAGATGAATCTGGGTTTGATTTAGGCTGAAGAGGGCTTTGAACCTGGGCCTCCCATTTCCTGGGTGACTGTTGTATAAAAGGTGGATTCCTCATATAGCTGAATTAAAAAACAAAACAAAAAACGAGAGCAAACATGACAGCATTTTGTGAGGGGCCCAGTCCTGTGGGTGAGTAACCTAATATTCTTAGAGCTTAGATCAGTGGTGTTCAACCTTTTTGCCCAGCAGGCTGGATGGCTGATGCCCGGTCTGTCTGTGGACTGGATCTGGCCTGTGGTCCTAATCGGTACCTGGAGTGATAGCAGTGGGGCCTTATCTAGCCGCACGAGGGAAGGGGGCTTGTCTTGACCCCAAGCTGGTCCCACAGAGGGGGAGGGGTTGGAGTTGTGGCCTGGTCCCAATCCAGGCACTGAAGGCTCGTGAAATTGGCAGACGTGGAGGTGTGGCAGATATTAATTGCCACTGTTCCCCCGCTGCCAAATTTCCTGACTGAGGGGAGCACCATGGGATGGATGTCATGGCTCTGTGAGCTACATTTGACCTGCAGGCTAGAAGTTGAGCTTTCCTGGTTTAGATGAATAGCAAGTAGATGAATCTGTGGATTTCCAGGGACTTGATCAGCATTGAATAGGTTCATACACTGTATAAGTGCCACAATGGCATCTTGGAGGTAGGTTAAGATAGGTTGACTTACTGGCAGGATATGGTGATGCTGTCTAAAATTTGTGGTCAAGAGACTGTAGTCCATTTGTACAACATCTGTCCACAAAAAATTAAAGAAGAAATACAACTGTGAACTTATAGCCCTTGCAAGTTTGAGAAAAGAGGTGACACTAATACATTCTTCTCTAAAACCATCAGTCTTTTGGGCCTGAAGCAATGGCGTGCACAATGGTCGTCTTGTTCCTGGTTATCTTCTGCTGCTTGATGATGTCAGTACTTTGCTCATGGTGTCTTATACTGCCTCTTCCATCTCTTGTTAAAATAATCTCTTTGGCTTTTGGTCTTTGGTTTATTAATATACCATACTTCAGCCCCCCCCACCTAATTCTAGATTAACCTACTTGCTGTAGCAGAGAAACAAGTTTGTATTGTTTATTTGTGAGTTGATGCCAGTATTTCTGTGGATTAAACTGTGGAAAAACTTCCTAGGAATTGTAAAAATCTTCCTAGGGATTACTATTTCAGCAAGAAAAACAACATAAATCCAGAAAAGGCGTTCAGACACATTTTGCTGTTTCTACTGTCTGAAATGTGTTTATGGTACTAAAAACTATGCCAAGACAGTATTCTATGCAACACAATATTAAAAAAAAAATAAAAAAAAATCTTCCTTTCCATATAGGAACATACTGAGATTATTACATACTGTTCCAGCTATGTAAATGGAAGTCTTACAAAAGATTTTCTTTGTTAAATTATGTTAATTTGCTCGGCAAATGAAGGAAGTTGCTCAGTTTCTTTTATTAGTATGTCAAGAATATTCTTTTGAAACTATGATCCATGGCACTTTTCTGTTTTGGAAAAAATGTTTAAGAAAAATCGATAACCTGAACATGTATAAACCATATTCTGTAGTACCTTGTTTCCTTATTCATTAACTTCTTCTTTTATTTTTTTTAACCTATGAGATTCTTAGGCTTGAATATGCAATGAGAACACTTAAGACAAAACTCCAGTAATTTTAATTATTGAGTTCTGTAATTGTATATATCACAGTAAGGTCAAAACTGACTATGTGTAGGATTCTTTACTGCAGTTGCAGTTCTACCTCAATTTTTTTAAGCTGTCTTAAACTATCAATAATGGATATGTTTGTGAACGCTAGACATTTGACTGTTTGCCATGGAAGGATAGAAATCTTGTATCAATGCCTTAAGGATAAATTTTTCAGGTGGGATTTTCACTGTTGGCCTAAGTCAATAGAATGCCCATTTTGAAAACCTACATATTCTCAGGTATTGATCTTTTGCATTGTTTTATTTTATTTTTAATTTGACAGTGTCACATTCTTCTTAGTCCTATCATTAGTTCATTTCCATAGATTGTGATCTTTGATCATTAAAAGTTTTGGGTTTAGCCCTGTTGTGTTCAGTAAAATCCTGATTCTTTTATCACTTACATATGTAATAAACTTTAAGCATTTGCTTCTGTGTTTCCAGGATGGAGTCTTGATCCTTTCCACACCTGCATGTCGAAGACATTACCCAAATTATGGGTAATGGTTAATACTAAACCTTTTCATACTAAACCTCTCTTCTTCCTTAAGTATCTGAAGCATTTGGGTAGGAAGTGTAACATTTCAAGTATAGTTAAATGAGGTCAAAGTGTCTTGGATCTCTTTATCCAGGGACTTGAATGTTCTTCAGTATGTTTAATTTTTTTTAAATTCTACTTTAGAAACACAAGTACCAAAGCTTTAATGAAATAGTTAATGGGTAATCTGTACTAAAATTATTTCTCAATAAATACTTTTTGCACCATGAAAATTCCCACCCCTGATCTTTTTCCTTATTTAATCTCTTACTAACTGAAGATGAAAATGAGAGTTAATTGAAAGAACTGTATTACAAGAGGTACTCATCCCTCGAAGGCTTCTATGTAATGCTGGTGAAGAAGGAAATTGGTCAAGTCCAAACAATGTGACTTTTATTGCTTTCCTCCAGCAATAATAAACCTTTGTACCTCAGTAAAAATGTTGTTTGCTTTTTCAAAAGGACATGGTCAAGGATATTAGGCCAAATACTTTCTTTGCCAAACATTTTAATGCAGGAATGATTTGCATCAGGTAGTTCCTTTTCGAAAAACAACGGGAAAAGAACCTGGAAGTGTTGATAATTTGTTTTAAAAAGACTCCTGTGTTTTTTTTATGAGCAATATCTATATGCTATGTAGATAAAAGATTTTACGTGATTTATTTACCTCACTTTTGGAATAAGTCTTCCTTCCATTCTTCCATTTTCCATCCTTTCTTCCTCTTGCAATTGTTTGTAATTTATTTCAGCTTTATTTTTCCCCCTAAAGGACTAGAAAAATAGAAAATGAAGTTTGAGTGGTTGCTGTTTGTCTCTTCCCCCCGCCTTCTCCTCCCAGATTTAAGTGTAGCTGGGGCCAAAGTACTT
The DNA here is from genome assembly GCF_000455745.1 of Alligator sinensis. NCBI lineage: Eukaryota > Metazoa > Chordata > Crocodylia > Alligatoridae > Alligator > Alligator sinensis. The sequence goes on along the minus strand of NW_005842671.1, from coordinate 162,970 downwards.
GAGAAATGTCCCCTGTAAAATGGAAAGAAGTATAATTCTTTGTGTTGTACAGCAAGTTATAAAACTTAATTTTTTAAAAAAGTAACAGAATAGTTGCATGTACAGCAGAAGACGACTTGGTCATGGTAATTAGTGTAGTTACTATCTCCAGATTAGATTATTCCTACATACCTGCCTAGATTTAAAGATACGTGGGAAGTGGGGAGAGAGTGATCAGAAATCAATTTAAGTGATCAGAAACTCGTCTAAACCTGTAACAGAACAGATATTCAGTGTACATAAACCGGTTTGAAAATGGCTGAAACTGGTTTGAGATACTACATTCAACCAGGTTTATCAGACTAACTGGTTTGGCTCAAACTGGTTTATGCAGTGTCTGTCCCAGACCCCTTTCTGGTTTAACTTAAACCAGAGTCCCCCAGCATCCCAGATGTTTTGCAGCCCTGGGTGGGGCTCTCTGCTTCAGAGAGCTAGGCTGGCCCCTCCCCTGTGCTCCCTGGCGGGAGCTCGGGCAGAGACTGCAAGTACAGCAGTGTCTGCCTGGCTTCCCCCTGCCCCTCCGCCCCCCCACCACTCCCTGCTCAAGCAGGGATTCACCCCTCCTCTCTACCACAGCATGGACCATAGCCAGCATGTGGTATGCTAGCGCTAGGCTTGTCAGCTGGGGGTACGTGTACCCCCAAGGGTACTTTGAAAGGTCCCAGGAGGATATGAGGGGGCGGATGGGATGGAGTGCTGCTACTCCGTGCTGTTGCCTCACAGAAGCAGGGCCATAAAGACATTGCACTGCCGCTGCTCACTACCCGCCTGCTTTGCATCTGGCTGCTCACCACCCCCTACCCCTCCAGGGTACACTTATTAAAAAAGGTTGAAAGCTCTGTGCTGTGCTAGCTAATGCTAAGAGGTGTCTGTGTAAGGCAAGCTGGACAATGTCTGCCCAGGGCTTTTTGGAGCTAAGAGAAGAGCTTGAACTGATGACAGAGGCTTTTGTTTTCTTGGTGGGCTGATAAACACTGTGCAACTCTCTTCTCTGTAAGCAAATGCTGTGTAACTCCCTGATGGCTCCACTGTTGGTCAGGAGCAGCGAAGCGGGGTGGGGAACCTGTACCCTAATCCGAGCATTCTGCCAGGGCCTGGCCAGGCCCCCCCACCCCCAGTTTAGCACCGTGGAAGAGAAGGGGGCCTTGCTCTAGCACCCCCCGGATTCTAGCCTGAGCCACTGCAGGCAAGTGCAGTCCAGAGGGGATGTCTTTTCAGTTACAAACTGATTCAGCCTAGCCAGGTTAGATTAACGTGCAGAGATTGAATCAATTCAGGCTCAGGCTTTTTGAATATCTGTCCCTAGCCTTTGAGAATAATCCAAACCGAGTGAATTAGGGAACAAATCCTTCTTAACAGCAGCACACAAACTTTAGAGCATCACTCCAAAAAAAACCCCAAAATGGGAAGAATAATTTTTGGGGGGTCATGATCAAAAAGACAGCATCTCTGGTATAGCATTATTAAGAGAACTTTGAACAAAAGAGAGCTTTGTAAAATTAACATTTGTGGACTGATTTCACCCAGAGGAGGATCAAGAAGAATCTAACCTCTTTAGACCTCTTGCTTCTTGCACACATTTTGCAGTTTTGTGTGTTCCCATGCATATGTGTGCATTGTAGTATACACTGTTTAAATTATTTGTAGACAGACACATTACAGTACATACAAAAATACTAGTGACACCAAAATGCTTTTAAAATGAAAAGTGAAAGTGTCTGGCTTTATTTGAAGGAAGATGTATTCAACTGATAGTATAACACCGTGCATTAAAAATAGACAAATAAGACTCAAATATAATGAATGAGTTACCCCTGGAGTACAAAATCCATTTAAAAATGAAGCTTGGATTTGTCAAATTTGTCTAAAGGGTCTTGACTTCCAACTAATCATAAAAAAGAAACCCACATCAAATCATCTGTTTTATAGGGGAAAACAAAACCCTTATCGTATGGCTGACTGCAAGAAATTCTTGAGTAAACTCAAGTAAATATTAATATTAAAGTAGTTCTGTGGAGCCTAATTGAATGGAATTTTATGTTGTGAATTTAAAAGAACTCTTAGAAGACCAGAGGGAGTCCAAAGAGTACATTTTTAAACTTGCTTTTTCTTCTTTTCTAACTAAATTATACTTTGTGCTCTTTGAATATTATTTTAACTTGAAACACCTAAATGTTGGACTGTCAGTCTTACAGGTACCAGTCTTTTTTTTTTTCCTTTTTCTCTTTCTTTTTCTTTCTTTAATTTATTATGTTAAATATTCCTTGGTTCTGAAGTATAGCAGGCTCTGTTAGTCTTTTAGTATCAGTGTTATCAAGATCAAACACCAGCTTTTTATTGTTTGTTTGGTGTTGGCAACATTTAAAATATAATGTTTCTACAGTGACCTTTTAATTTAATTAAGGTAGTTCAGAGCTGATTTGTTAGGTTAAAGTAGTATGGATTTACTAATTATACTTTTGAAAGTATTTAACTGTAGTTATTTCTACAAGATTTTGTGGTTATAATGTTTATGTACAATTGCTCCCTACAAAAAATTTACATGTGATGTTTAAAGAGTAATAAAAGGTTTCTGGGCATCTCATTTTCATTGTGGAAGAGAAGTTTCTTAAAAACAGTTTGTAGTGTATTTAATCTTTCATTCCAAGCAGACGGGCAGAAAAGTAGAGCCTTTATTTCATTTTGAACTGTTTTTAATTCAGTGTGGGTGCATGTTGTAGAATCTGAGTTCTTATAAAATTTACTATAAAAATCAAGTACATATTTTAAATTCTAAATAGGGCTAAAAATGATGGAGATTAAAAGAAAATAGTGTTTCTGAAAGCAGACTGGAAATTTTTCTCTTTTGTTCTTACCATGTCATATCTCTAGGAGAGTGAAAAACACAAAACCAGGTATTCACAGAGAAATTTATAAGGACATTTGAGCCAATCCTAAGGCTGGAAGAAGTATTACTTTTTAGGGTTTCTTATAGAAAACCCAGCAAGTCAAAAGTCAAAAAATAATTGTCTAGAATTACAAAGGACCTTCCTATGTGGGTATGGGGGAGACCCAGGGGAAGAGAGTGGGGGAGACTGCACAGCTTGTTTTCCCCCTTCCTCCCTGTCCCCCCTACCTGGAAATGTTTTTTTTTTTCTCTTGTCCTTAGGGAATAGAGCTAAGAGAAGTGGCCTCAAGCTGAAGCAGAGGAAATTAAGTTTGGAGATTAAAAGAAGCTTTCAGACTATGAGGGTGGTCAAGCATTAGAACAGTTTATGTAGAGCAGTTGTGGTCTCTTTCAGGACATTTTCAGGAGTAGGTGAGACAGACTTGGCTGGGATGGTTTAATCAGGGATGATCTTGGCTTGAACAGGGGGCCAGGCTAGATAACCTTGTTAGGTCACTTCCACCATCACTTTCCTGTGATTGTATCTGGTGCCTGAGTACCCTCAGAGTCAGAATGTTTTCCTAATCTTCAGCCTAAATTTCCTCTTAAATTTTCCCTTTTGCAGTTTGAGGCCATTGCTTCTAGTCCTGTTCTCTACTGCCCTTCAGGTGGTTGAAGGCTGTTATCAAATCCACCTTTAATTTTCACTTCTCCAGACTAAACCCTAGCTCTTTCAGCCTTTCCTCATAAATCATGCTTCCCAGGCCTCCCAATCTCTTCTGTCACTGGATTCTCTCTAATCTGTCCATACCTTTCTTGTGTTTGGCCCAAAAGTGAACACAGTTCTCCAAATGAGGTTTTACCAGTGTTGAAAAGAGAGGAAGAACCACTTCCTTTGATTTGTAAGAGATACTGCTGGTAATTCACTCCTGTGCACTGTTGGCTTTTTTTTGGCAGCAAGAGCACACTGTTGGCTCATTTAGTTTATGGTCTGCTGTAATCCCCAGGTCTTTCTCTGCAGTACCCAGCCTAACCAGTCATTCACCAATCTGTGTTTGTGCATGCAATTATTCTGTCTCAAGTGGAGGACTTTGTACTTGTCCTGGCTGAATACCATATGATTGATTGCAGAGAATTTCTCCAGTCTATTTATGTCATTTTGGATAGTAGCCCTACCTTTCAGAGAATCTGCAGCTCTTCACAACTTGGTGTCCACAGATTTACTAAGCATGCAGTCAATCCCAACATCCAAATCATTAATGAAGACACTAAACAATCCTGGACCCAGGACAGACCCCTGAGTAACTCAGCTTGATACCTCCTTCCAAATAGACACTGAACCCTTTATGTCTACTCATTGAAAACAATGATCCTAGTTCTCTACGTACTTCACAGTGGATTCTTAGAGGACCTGTTTCATGCTCTTTCCATGTATCAAGGTCAGACTTACTGGTCTATAGTCCTCCGCATTCTTATTCTTTTTCTTAATGATGTGCACTGTTTGCCCTTTCCCAGTTGTCTGGGACCTCACCCAACCTCTACAAAATTCTCAAAGAGGATAGCCAATGGCTCTGAAATTACCACAGCCAGTTCCATTAGTACCCTATGGTGCATGCCATCCGGCCCTGCTGACTTGAAAACCTCTAGCTTCTCTAAGTAATTCCTAACCTGTTGTGTCCTTACCCTAAGCTTTTCCAACTTGATCCAACCAGCTATATATCCATTTTACAGCACTCACATATAGTCTGCATTTCCTTAGCTTAGTAATGAGTGTCATGGGAGAGAAGTCTTGAAGAAAAGTCAGATCCATTCGCATCAGACTAAAAGCTAGTGCAGGAAGTAGAAGGTAAAATTGCAGAAGAAAATATCTTTTATTTAAATCTTCCTGAGAAATCTAATTTTAATACAGTGTCAGTTTGCTTCAGAAACTGTTGTGGTTAAAGTAAAAAGATGTACAGTTACTTGAAATCAGATTTTACTTTAAATCTCATATTACTTTTTTGAGACTAGCATTCCTTCATACAAGTATTTTTGAAAGCTGATAATGTAAGTATCTCACCTTAAAACAGAGGTGTTCAAGTAATTCCTTTTTACTGCAAATGTTTTTTCCCCCTTTTCCGCCCAAATTTGAAATATTCCAGACAAGTTTCTTAAGATGAAGAACATTTTAATATATCTTGGAAGTGTCTATTTTATACTTGGTTTCTGAGGTTAGCTTGACATTTAAAATTGGATGGCTGTTTTGCACTTATACATTTCTGTTAGTGAAATAACTAATTATTGCACCGGAATGCCAACAATAAGAATTTGAATGACAGACAGTTCTTAGGCAAAGGATGAGTAAGTGTTCCATACATCTCTGAGAGGAACTTATAAACTAGGAAAGAAATATTTGTATTTTCATCAAGTGTTGTAACACAGTTGTAGAGATTTTTTGGTCCATTGAGTTTGTTGTTTAATTTCAGACATGATGCAACAAATTAGTTACTATAATGGTTGGCTGTTGTTAAATCATGGGCCTCATAAAGGTCCTTCTGAACAGTTTTTGGGGGGCTGCTCAGAGTCTCTCAAACTGTGCTGTTAAGCTTTTGTTAGTTTCAGTATATGTTCTAGCACTTTCTTTTCTTGGCCTCTTAGGGTGAGTCTGTTATGTCATTTAGAGTCAACACTGAGGCTACAGACACATTTAATTTGTCTTGGCATAAGCCATTTTATCCTGGGACAAGGTGTAGTCATTCAGACTTCCATGTCTGTTGTCCTGAGATAAATTCTGGAAAGGTTCATGGAAAAAGTAGTACTAACAGTTTATTGGGGCATTGCAAAGAACATCTGAGGATTATACCAGGATTGCATCACTGAATCAATGGCAGAAAAGCAACAGTGCATTCAACCACTCCCTAGATCCTGATTAGAAGGACAACGTGTGTGTATGCCAATCTTGAGATATTTTTGTTCAGGAACAAACAGACACTTCTTCAGGGACAAATGCAATGCCTGTTTCTATCCTGAGTCGCCCTTAACCATTCTGAATCATGTAAGCTGTCCATCCCTGTTTGTCACCTTTCCAAATATAGAAGAGGAGACAAGTAATGAGCAGACCGATTAACAGAAGGGCTCTGCTTGAGCTCTTCTGGGAATTACTCTGCCCGCTTCTTGTTTTTCTTCTGTGCTTGGCTTTGTTTACAGGCAGTGATGATAGAAAATAGAGTACAGAAAAGCCAGTAATCGGGTGCTGGCAGAATTCCTGTGTTCAGGTGATTATCAAAGACATTTCAGGTTTGGGTAGGAGAGCTTGATCTCAGGTGCTGATGCCAGCAGAACTTCTAGGGTAATAGATGGCTACCAAGAGCTGATTGTAAGATATACTGTAGAAGATGGTGGGTCTGGTAAGAGATTAAGAAGCAGTATGGCCATATATTCTGGCACCGTTCCTCAACATAAACTTCACCTGTTATCCTCTTTACTCATCTCGTCCTTCCTAAAACTGCTGGTAAGATCTCCCTCCCCCTGAAATGATCCTGACACCAATTAAAACAAAGCACTCCTAATTTTAGCATATCCTTGTGCAGTACTCTACCATTATGAGTGGTTTACAATTTCCTTTTTTTAGGGAGATGCAATAGTAGGAATACATATTACACAGACTTTGCAAAAAGGTATTCTTAAACAATTACCTTTTACTTTAAACAGCACATGAGAGGTACAGATGTAGACAAAGCAATAAAACACACATATTGCTTTCCTTGTCTTGGTTCTCTCACTACTCTGAACATTTTTGAGTTTAACTCGGAGTCCTCTGTGGTATCCAGAATCTCCCCCACTCCCCTTAAAAACAAAAATTAAATGTAATGGATGTTTGAGCAGGAGGATCTTTGTATCCATAAGAGTAGTTCCTATGGCCTTGAAAGGATGGAGAAGTAGAACAGTTGGCCCTAGTTTGTAGGAAAAAGGTACAGGCAAACTGAGAGAAGTTTTAATATAAAAATAAACAGCTCTGTGAAACTTTCTTCAAACTATATAGGTTTTGGACTTTGAGATTTTTTTTGTCTTTCTGCAAATAGATTAGCCTGGGTGTGTATGAATGTGGTTCTGGAACTGCATTTACATGAGATCAACCTGGTTTAAGTCAGTTTATGCTCAAGGTTTATCTAAAGTAGAGTAATGCATTCATGCATTGCCTTTAGGGGAGCAATGAGGAATGTAAAACTTTGTTAAACACAAAGGAGAGCTAATGGAGTGATTCAGAAGTTCTGTATGTTATCGACAGTGTCTTTAAGCCTCTGTGAGCATGTCTACACAAGATGCCTCGAGTGTAGTAGACTAATTTTACTGTGCATTAGCACAATAGGCAAAACTTGCTCTAATGCACAGTAGACTAATTCTACTGTGCATTAGTGTCACAAAAAAAGTGTGCGCCAGTATAGTGCTGATTACGGCACATTAAGTTTAGTGCCTCTAATTATAGGTACTAAATGTAATGTGCCATAATTATGGCACATTATTGAACGTGTAGACATGCCCTGTGACATGTAGTTATTTTAAATGCCTTTAACTTGTGAGATGGACTTCTTTCCTTTGAAGAACAATTTTAGCTTGGTTTCAATGGTGAATCTTATGTAATATAAAAAATATTTGTGTTCTTAGGGTTGAATTGTATTTCTCTCTACATCTACATAGCAGGTTACATGGCTGTTTTTGGCCACTCCTTTACTCTTTGGACATGCAAGTCTGTACAGTTAGACTAGGGGTAGTCTGTACATATATATAGCACATAGCCAAGCTATACATGAACTTCAGTGGAAAACTTGGGAATTAAAAATGCACTGTGCTGGGAAGTCAGAGGTGTGGATTCAAACCTTCTTGGGGTGAGTTAGGGCCTAGAATGTGGGTTTCTGTCTTGGGCAAGTGTCCTAACCATTTAACCATTGAGGCTAACATAGTAGGGCCCACCTCTCTCCCAACACTTGCTAGTCATGGCATTTTGATTGCTTACATTTTCAGGAATGAGACACCGGCGCACATACGTAACAGGCATGTGAGTGTAGCTGTTTGTGTGTGGCCTATGCACAGCCTACTTCACATATACAAGTCTTATATTCATATGTGTGTCTGTGGTACAGAGGAAATAGAGCTGCTACCTACATACAAGGCGTTTTGACACTTAGAATACTAACAATTGGATACATAAAGGGAATCCCACTCTTAATTTGTTACATACAAAAATTAAAAACCTACAAGCTATAACATTATAGGAGGATATCTAATGAAAGGAAAAATCTTAAGTCATATAGACTTTAAAAATATTTTAGTAGAGCTGGGGAAAGGTTTCTTTTCCACTGAAGACTTCTTTGACTGCAAGTGACTTTTTGACTTGCTTAGTAATGATGAATTCTGGATTTTGGACAACTTGAATATTTTGTTGAAAAAATGTGTGTGTGTGTGTGTGTGTGTGTGTGTGTGAAGGGTGGAAGATCAGTTCTTCTGTGGTCAAACCTCTCTCCTGAGTTCTTGCAGTCTCTCTTTCCTTCTACCCCACTTAAGTCACTTGGAACTACAAGAGCTCTGCTGAGGGTAGAACCAAAACCAGAAACCAGCAGGACAGAGAAGGTCCTACTGGCCATCTATTGTGGCTTCAGGCATCTCTAAAAGCAAACAACAAAATAATTGAAGATCTTACCCTAGGATAGCTACATTTTAAAAACTGACCTATGTCTTTTGTAGTTGTTGTTATTTCTGTTCTGATTTAACTTATTGTGCAACTCTTTTGGGCTTTCCCTGCATTTTTGGGATAAACTCAAAGAAAAAGTTGAGTCTTGGATCATTCTCATTTATGTTTACCTAATATTGATGATTATAAAAAAAAAATCTATTTGACCATTATCTGATCATATTTGATCAGTTGTTTGATTGTGTTTGTGGATGTGTGGGTTCTTTTTTCGGACTAGTCAGATACTCAGCCCCAGTTTTACATTCCCTTCATTAGTTCAGAAAGTTCTAGGAAATGTATTTTTTTTCTGGTAGAAACATATTATTGTTCACTGATGGTTTGAATTTTGCCCCTTTGAAGTATATTTGTACTTCTAGTCCTGGAAAATCTGGAATTTGTCTTGCTACGCTTCAAACTAGCAGAAACATTCTTTCCTCTCACCAGTGTGTTACTACCTGCTTCAGTTCCACTTGCTGCCTACTTCATTTTGAGGGCCTTTGCTTACAGGCAATCATGTCTATCATTTTGATGGGAAAAGTGTGTGTTAATTAAAAAACAAACAAACAAAGTCTTCCAAGAATAACTATTCTCAGTGAAATACCATTTTTATGATGTGCATACTTTGTTTATTCTAAAAATGTGACACTAACATGCAGTAACCAAGCAACATACAGTCATAGTCATTAACCTGCCAGCGTAATAATAATGCTTCAGAGTAAATTTCCCAAAGTTCATCAAGAAATAGTACTTGGGACCACCAGAATTGCTCCTATCAGACTAAATATAGCATTTTAATTATAGTTGCTACAGATCTTAAAAATACATGATAATCAAAGTGAATATGTGGACTGGACCAGAGTCCATTATTTCAAGATGATCATAAAGAAGCATTTTTAAAGTTATTAAAATATTTATTTAAAAAAAACCCTAAAATTATATTAAGTATTTTAATGAAATGCTAAATCTAAAATCCAAAAAATATTTTTTTAAATCACTAAAAACAACTTTATATACTTAAAAAGTATGTTGTACTGAAGCCAACTCAAGTGTTTGAACACTGAGGTGCTGAGAGGGAAGGCTAATGTGATTTTTGCGTAGCTTCCAAGAGCTTAGTAGAGGCCTTCAAAAGAGAACCAGGGACAGTGGATTATTTTATCCCACCTTCTGTGTTCTGGACAGAGGGACCTTTGTACAGTCCCCTGGAACCCAGCCTCTACCTTTTGCTTTGTGCCATTGGGTCCGACAGTTTCTAATTTTGGGGGTCTCTGCAGCTATGAAGAAGAGATCTGAATTTTGTTCCAAGTAAGAATTGCAGTGATATTTACAGCTCTAATCTTGCCTTCCTCTGTATTGGTGAAATAATTGCTTTTTTTGTTGTGACTATATTTAAAGTAATGTGGGGGGAGGGGAGGAGGGAAGGGGAAGGGAATACTCTAATGATTAAAAGAATCAATAGCAAAAGATGTATGAACAGTTTGAGGTTCAGTAGCAGATACTCCTGTCCATCTATCTCTGCTTAGCTGCTTCTGGTGACATGCTGAATATATGCGGGAAAAATACATATTGGAATGGGGCAGGATGCATAAGTACAAGAGCATATACACAAACAGTACTTCTACTGTATTTCTGTCACTTATAGATTAATACTAATTAGGAAGAGATGAATTAGTAATATAAACCCCTCTTCCTTGGCTCCATATTGTTTTCATCTGCCTTGACTGAAGAAACATAGATGGGATTTACTTTAGAGTTCATAATACTTAGTCTTCTATTTGTGGATTTCTATAGAGTGAGAGGATCTGATTGGGTTGGAAAGTCTAATACGTACAACTCAGTCTTCATTACAGATTATAAGAGGTGGATATTTTGTTTTGATGCATTCAGAAAAAGTTTTGAACACAGATGCTGGGAGTTATATATGCCTCTATTTTTGTTGTCACTGTTTACTATAGCCTGTCTTACTAGATTTTTTGATATTTTTCTGCAAGAAGCTTTGAACTTAGCCAGATGTAATTTAATACTCTAAAAATTGATTTCTGCTTTCCAGAAACAAGTGAGATTTTGTTTTGTTTAATACTAGCATAGAGAGAATTATTATCGCTTACTTGCTTCACAGCTGCTTGCTATAGCCTGTGGATTAGTTTTATGAAAAAGACCTTGCTTGATATCACTTGTCAAACAAGAAAACTGGTTAGGGAAGTTGCACATGCTTGCCTGTCTTATGGGTCTATCTGTTTTTCCCTGGGTCTGATAGGCTAGATGTTTGCGACAAGTATGGAATAACCTTGCCAAACTTTATAATTGTTGGTAAAGGATTTAAAACAGAAGCCATATTACATAAGTGAGACTGTTGTTGAACTTGTCCAGGATTCTTTTGGGATTTCGCATCTTATTTGGATTTGAGATAGGAGTAGTATGGAAAATCGTAATAAAATTCCAAAGTAAAGATTCAGCACCCTAAGTAGGACAGTTTCATGGAAGATGAGATTGGTACCTATAAGGAGCACAACTAGATGAGTCCACAAATGCGCACAATTCATTTATATTATTATTTGTTTAAGTATTATTTGTTTAAACACAAATAAAAACATCATTCACTTGTGGTGTTGATGTCCCTTATTTATTCAAGGCCACATTTGGAAATGTGAATGCCAGTCCTGCATTAATTTTTAATAGCTTTATCAGTGACCTAATTCTGAAATACAAACTCAGTGCCTTCACTGGTATTCGTAACTTGTAACTTTTGGTTCCTACTTCTAATATAATAGTCTTGATTAGCTCCCAGGGTATATTTTGTATTGCAGGATAGAGTGCTTCTTTTTAAAAGCTCCAGTCCACTTAAGTAAATTTATTTATTATTTCAGCTGACCAATGATATATAGAGCATTATTAATTTTAAATGCATGCGAGAAATAAGGATGTTTGAATGAGAATGGTGCCTCACTGCCTAAGCCCACCAGGAAAACAAGGTTGTTTACAGGTATAGTCATATAATGTTACTGCATTGTTAAGGGATTAGTCACATGATGAATTTCCCAGGGTAACCTGGTGACGTACTGCAATATGTTAGCAAGCCTTCTATGAGTCCTGTTTACAATTTTAGTAGTTAAAGAACTGTAATTTAGGGCAGGTATGAACTCAAAAACTGCTTTGTTAAAACCTTATTGTTTAGAGGAATGTAATTGTTTTCATGGGTTTGCTCTGTTACAAATTTTGTCTGCATATTTCTAAAATTTGTATCTGAATATAACTGAACTCCCAGATGCTGCTTCTATAAACTGGGTTAGTGAATTGTACTTTATGTTCTTACAGATAATTTAAAGCAAACAAAGTGGCTGTTTGCTTTATAAATTGTTTGTTTTAACAAATGTCATGTTTATATTGTTCTCAGATATGTTTGGAGGAGCTGTTAAATGAAAAAGAAAATATTTTAACATGTAAATGAACATAGTAAAAGCACACTATTAAAACTACATGTTTAATGTTGAGATAAAATGGGACCTCCAACTCAAGAAGAAGTACAAAGGAGAAGTCTGTATTGTATTTTATCAGTGCTGTCATTAAATTGCACACACTACTAAATTTTCTCTCAAAAAGCCAACTCCCACCTACTTGCAGCATTAGTAGGCAATTGTCTTCAATTTGTACATATAAAACTGATCATTGAGACCTGGGCTATACATTTTTTTTCTTTTTTTTTTGCCTCTGTAAAGATGCTTGTGTGGAAAAATCTGACATTTTAAAATTTGGTGCAGTGTGTCTGAGAGAACTTCATTTTTTTTTTTTAACATGATCTGCCCTTTTGCCTTTTTTGGAGTATAGTATGTTATACAGTTCTTATACATTCTTAAATGAATACAGCTGACTGTCAGTAAAGACTTTCTCTGCATTGAGGCATGTTTGGGGCAAAAATAAATTTTTGTCACTACTTGTTTTATGAGGTGTATTGCATTAAATTGGTAACTTGTTTCTTATGTTATTTCAGACATTTTTAATGTAAATGCAGTGCATCAAAAGGGAGGTTGGCAATTGACAGAATATTGTTTCATAAATCTCTTTACCTTTGAATTTAAAAGAATATAAATCTGTTGCAATAGTTTGTTGGATTATTTCATTTAGGTCCTTTGTTATGTAAGCGTATCTAATGGTGTTTAAATGTGTGAACAGGTAACATAAATCTGCCTAAAGAAATTATATTGTAAAGCTTAAGCATGCTTAAAAAAAGGATTGTGATAAACTACTTGTGGTTGCAGAGCACAGGACAAAGAGTAAACTGCAACAAAAGAAATTTTAGTTTGGACAAAGAACTTTCCAATGTTGGCTAAATTTAGTCTGGACAGACTACCTAGAATCTGTAGTGTTTCTATCACCAGGAGTGATGTAGGGGATGTACGTAGGTGCACATGCATCCCGTGAGCGTGGTGGGGCATCCCCTGCAAAAAGACGCCGCTGACACTCGCCACCCCGCCGACGACACCGCCTGGGGTGTCTGCGAGTGGTCCACGATTGTCCCTGGCCGCCATCAATACTGCCGGCGGCGCCTGTGTGTCGTCGCTGCCCCCTGGTCGTCGCTCGCCACTCCCCCCGCTCCCCCCTGCTGCCGACAGTGCTGGCGGTGTCTACAGAGCTTTGCACTTACTGCCACCACGCTCCTGCCACCACCAGTGCAGCCGTGCCGGGCAGCTGCTGGGGGCATGCGCTCTTCATGTCCATCGCTGGAAGGTTTTAAGGAGTATAGATTGTAGCCGTGTTGCTCTAAGGACACAGGCAGACAAGTTTCTTTGGGTAAATCTGATATCTTTTATTAGTCCAACTCAAATAATTGGAAAAATTCTTTTTTGCAAGGTTTCAGGTACATTTAAAGTGTTTTACAAACACTTACATGAAATAGTTTAGATGGGTACGCTTCTGCCTTGTGCAGGGGTTAATCTAGATGACCACCTGAGGTCCATTTCACACACTCACACACCCCCCTTTTTGTCAGTACCTTTCTTCAATCAAATCACTACAGTTTTCTTAAAAGATGCACTGGGCTTATGAAACAATTTAGATATATGAAGCAAGCACTATAATGCCTGTAAGTAGTCTAGTGCTTTGGGTCTTTGTGTTTTCATTTTTTTTTTTTTTATTAGCTGCTTATATATGTATTGTCCAAGTGTAAGTGTTTGTAAAACCTATTCTATATATATATATATATATTAGTAGAGTGAGAGGGGGAGAAAGAGAATTATATAAACAGTTGTTATACAGAAATGTTTTGGATGGAAGAAAGGTAGTGATAAAAAAGCTTCTTGGAGTGATGAAGCATTTTTTTAGTACAAACTTTGCAAAAATGGGTCACCTTGAAAATTAGCCTTTTTATACAATATATGGATAAAGCAACACTAACCATTGAATATCTAAACTGGTAAGATGAACATTGTTTTTTATTTTTCCCTGTAGTACACATTTTTGCTTCCATAAACTGGTTTGCTAGGTTTTATTTATTTATGGTAATTTCTTAATATTATTTTTAATATGATGGAAACTATAGCTTCATTGCCAGAATATATGAACAAGGCTTTCTGTAATAATAAAGGATTCAGCAAATCGTATTTTGAGTCTGTCTTATTTTTTATTATGTATGCACCATTTCATTTTCTGAAATTCTTAGTTTAAAAAATAAGTCTACCAAAATAGACTAATCAAAGCAAAATATTTTTTGGTATCTTTTACTTTAAAATAATATTCCTCATGTTGACATTTCAAACAAGCTTAGCGAACCAGTGTTAGTTCAAAAATTAGTTGGCTGATTTGTATTTTTTTCCCATTTTGGGGGGGGGGGAAAGGAGATATTTTGAGATAATGGCTTGGTTTTGATTATATTGGTATACAAAATTCCAGTCAGTTTCATGGCTTCTGCGTACTAAGCACTAGACTTCACTATAGTCCACTCGTTGCTTTTACATAAAATATATTTACTTCTGCATTTTACCCCTACTTCTGAATCTGGTGAGAATTTCTTTTTTCCATAAGCAGTTGTTTCCACTTTAGAATTGTAGTGCTTTTTTTTTTTTATTCCCATTTTTATTGCAAGACAAGTAAAGTTTTCTGAAAGTAAAGATGGGCAGCATTTCATTGTCTTTGTTACTATTCAATCAAACTAATAAAATTTTTCAAAAATATTAAGGCTGAGGAACAAGTAAAAATGTTGATAATTTGTAAAATGGGTTATGTCTATTCAAGCTATTAGTTGACAAATTTATTGCATTTCTGCCTCTCTTCATATAATTTTTAATAGCAAATATTTGCCCATTTGACATTCTTGTTCTTTAATTTCCAGGCACGGGTACTTTTGGGCGGGTTCACCTGGTGAAAGAAAAAATGGCCAAACGTTACTTTGCACTGAAAGTAATGAGCATTCCAGATGTCATTCGGCTAAAACAAGAGCAGCATGTGCACAATGAAAAGTCAGTCTTAAAAGAAGTCAATCACCCATTTCTGATCAGATTGTAAGTTTTTCTTCAAACTTCACTTTTTTTCTTTGGTGTTCAATCCATTCAGTGTCATTTTTAGACTAAGACAAATCCAAGGGCCATGTTTACCAGTATGTTGTTAAGGCTATGTACAGATGTTCATTTTCTCCTGGAAGAATTGTCATTATTTTGGTAGAAACCACAAGTGTGCGCAAACATTCAAGATTTTTCTCTTGGAGCAAAAATGGCTAATAAGCTGAAGGGGGGCATGCAACAGGAAGCAGGCTGGCTGGGACCTGTGCTCAGGGAGGCTCTCCTAGGGGTGGTGGAGCAAAATCCCCCCTGCTCCTAGGTCCTACATTTCAGAGCTGGGACCTTAGTGTAGGGAGCAGCACTGCAAGTACCCTGCCTGCTTCCTGCACTGGAGTTCCTGGTGTGAGTAGCAGGTGGGAGCTCTGCCGCTTTACCTTGCAGCAAGGCCTGAGAGCTTGCAGAAAGGCCTGAGAGGGAAGGGAGCAAAGCACCCAACTCCTGCCCCAAGCTGGGTGCTGCCTGGTTTGGGAAAGAGGTAGGGAGCAATGACCAGTACTTCTCTTTCCTCTGGATCCAGTAGGGGAGAGGAGCAGCCATCCTTGTCTCCTGCCTCTTCCAAGCTGGACTCTGCCTGGCTGGGAGTAGGGACTGAGGGCTTCACCCAGTGCTTCCTCTACTGCACTGCTGAGGCAGGTGCAGGGAGTCTTTTCTTGCTGCTGTATTTCCCCCTGGGGACCAGAGGGAGGAGCAGGCACTTCTCTCTCCTCGCCTTCTCCAGACTGGAGTCACTGGTTTCAGGAACTTGGGAGAGAAGGGAGGCTGGAGACTGAATGTCTGTAGTGCTCCCTCACCCGGAAGGACTTCTACCAACAGAAATGTCTCAAAAATTTCCACCATCAGAAATTAATGTCTGTTCATGACCTAAATGCTCTATGGTGCTTTAATGATGTAAAGCAGCTGTAAACCTGCATGGACTAGATAGTTAATTTCAGATTACTGCTACTTTGCAACATCCAAAGAGCACAGGGCACCTGGGGCATCCTGGAGAATCCAGCTGCACACTCCTTTGTTTGAAACTCCTTGGTTTTAAAATAAACAAGTAACTCCTGATAAGAAAACATGAATTTGGCCCTCTGCTGTTTAAAAATCCAAAGGAAGATAGATTTCTTTTCATCTACTTTTAAAAACAAAAACAAAAAACCTGCAGAAAAACACTATAACAAATGCAAGAAAGTTAAATAAAATACTTTTGAAAGAGGTTACCATGCTTTGTTACATTTACATGTTAATTAGTTATTTTTAAAACAAATTATGAAGATACAAGTTCTTCACAGTGTAAAATGTTCACATTTCCTATGTGAAATGAGTCCATTTGTTCCTGTATTAAGAGCTACAACTGCTGACACTGCTGTTGGCCTTAAACAAAAAGGTCATCTGTTGAAAGGACATAGGAATGGAACTATAGATTCACATTCACTGGTGGCTTCCTCCAAATGTGATAGAGGGCATTTGCACTGCTGCCTTTGAGGTGTTTTTACTATGCACAGTATAAAGCACAAAATTAGAGCTCAATCTGCCATGTTTCAAAGCCAATTTATTTTGGTTTCTTTCCTAATAGATGTATGGATTCTCAATGCAGCATTGCAAGTGTGTAGTGTGTAACAGATAGTTTTTTGACTTGGATGCAGATTTATTAAATCACATAGCCTGGCTGCTCTGCCCCGTGAATAAACATGTGGATGCCACTGAAATTAGCAAACTTCTTTGTAATGGCATGTGTTTCCCCCTCACTCAACTGATTCTAGACATTCTTCATCTCTTGTAATATTAATGGAGATATGCAAGTACAGATATGGAGATCTGAGATTCTATAATGGAGAGCAGTGCAGTAGGAAATCCAAATTGGATGCAGAACCTGCAGTTACTTAAATGCATGTAATTTATTTTTTCAAATGCTGGCCTCATTGTGACTTGCAGTAAAATATTTACTGTAAAACTATCACATGTTTGAAGTGAAAGAGCATGATTTTAAATATTGAACCAATAATTTATCATAGTGTTCCAGCTGAAAGAATCATCATCATTTCTTGCTTCCCCAAGGGCAGGAGAGAAAAAATCTTTTAAAATATTATGGTTAGCTCATTAGAATGGCATATTGCCAGGGCTTTCTACACTGGATGGAAATTAAATATGTCAGAGTTATTGTATTTCTCTTCTCCATATGGTAATGTCAAACTTTGCTGTTGCTTTTAGCAGGTAGATTAGTCTGTCTCAGAGCAGGAGAAAAACAGCTAAAGTTTGAAAGCAAGGCAAGAAATGCTAGTGTTAGGTATATCTATGTTTAGGGAGCTGATGTAAGTTAAATTAAAAATGAAATTGTACATTTTAATTGTACATTTTTCTTGCTTGTACTGTGCCTAGCATAATAGGACCAAATCTTGATTAGTCCGGTGTTTGCTCTTCTAATATGACAGCTGACAGTGTACAGTCACAGCTACAACATTATTGTATACAGTTGTGTAAAAATTCTTATTATTGTGCTGGACATATCTGACTGTGGTCATGATTGGTAGAGCTTATTTGTGTAACCACATATAAGACCTTTACTGTCATTCTCTAAATTTTATAAATGATTTCCTTCTTATTTTTCTCTTCTGGATTTTAGAAAATACCTTTCTGTCTCTGATGGAAGGAAAAGCCAACTTATTTGTGTCTGGGTCAGTGATTCCCAACCAGGATGCCATGGCACACTAAAGTGTCATGAAATCCTTTAAAGGGTGCTGCTCACTATTAGCTCTGTTTGTAAACCTAATATATATACACGATTCACAAGTTTGAAATAAGAATCCATAGTGTCAAAACTATTCTGACCTATTTTGGTTTTCTGAGTTCTTTGCAACAGAAGTAGTTCTCAGTTATTTTTCCTGTTCCTCCCCCATCTTCCCTCCCACCCCCCACCCCCCAAAAGTGGGGGGAAAGCTAAGAACTGCCTTTTTTTGGAGGGGGGCAGGCACTTTTGCATCTAATGAGGTGGACAACCACTGCTCCTGGGTAGTCAAGATTTCTTGTATGTGTCCATGGTAAGCTATTTTTAGTGAACCTTGTTTTAATATCGTAACTGCTGAACAGTGCAATCTTGTATGCTACCTTTAGCTGGTATATTAGCACAATCTCATGGGAATACAGTGGTCTTTCCTGAGTTAACCTTCAAGACTTTTAATAAAAATTAAGAACAAAATCAAACCATATCTTTGATCATCCCATTAAAATTATTTAACAACTAGTTGCTTATTAGTAAGAACACATTATGGGTTTCTAAGTTTACCCACTAGTGGGTACAAGTCCAAGATCTGATTCAGATGCTGTTCTAAGAAACAGTGCATGTTGCCTTGGCTTCTGCATCAAGTAGCTGATGGACTTATTAGTTGAATTAATTGAAAGACAAGGGGAGAGCCATAGTTACTCAAATAAGCTGTCAAACTCAGATCCTACTCTGACCTATGACAACCCAACCTTGTGACAAAAACAACAGAATCCTTCTTTTCACCTAGAGCCCCCAGCCTGAAAACTTCATTAATGACCTCCAACCCCTTCAGAAAAATGATGACCATCTCAAGGCAGCTCCAGATTATGCGCAGCCCTCCAAACTTCAAATGACACTTCTTCAGTAACAAATTTTATAACTTTTATTCTCACCAAACCACCAATCCTTGCAACAGACACAGTTGTCACTGGTGCCCCCCCCATCAACATCATTGGCCCAGCCATCATGGATTATAACATTCAGAGTTCATTTTCCTGCTCCTCTACCAACATCTTATGTGCCGCCACCAGTTTACAGTATCCCTCTGTGATCTCCATTGAATACCAATGAAAGAATGAATGGTAGCTTTTTTTTTTTCTTTTTTTTTTTTACGTCAATTTCAGAAAGACTCAAAAGTCTGGAGCAGCACATTTTAAACTTCTTGGACATCATTAGCCTCAGGGTAACTGTTCTTAAGCAGCAAACTTTTAAAAGCCAGCTTGAATACAACATTGCAGAACAAGAAATCATCCACAGACTAGATTTTGTTAAAGGTCTCAGCAGAGACTCTCTGCAGTCCCTCACCTGGGCTCGTTTTTATAACACTTGGGTCCCTCAGTGGGTTAAGTGCTGTATTTAACCCTTTGAATCTCTTCAATCCATCTTCACCTCTAAGCAGCGCAGCCCTCTCATCTCTTTTCCTCCCTTTTCCCATGTCCTTTGTATTTAAATAGTTTTTTGTTTTTTTTTTTCTATTTAATTCCCCTGCTCTCTACAAGTTCGTAGCATCTGATGAAGAAGGTTCTAGTCTACAAAAGCTTATGACTGTCTGAACAAATTAAGGTGTAAGCTGCCACCCTGCCCTAACACGTGCTTAATTTCAGAGTAACACAGATAACTACCTCTCTCTCTCCTTCCAGCTTGTATCAAATCAGCAGGAGAACTAGTTGAGGCAATGGTGTCTTCTCTCTGCTCCTCATTGCAATGGGGCCAGCTCAGATTCCTCATTTATGTAATGGAAAGTGGCTTAGAACACACATTCTGTTCATCACCAAATACAGATTTTTCTAACACTTGACTTCTGCATCCATAGGTTGTATACTCCTTTGGCGTACAGTCTCCTGGGTGGACAGTAATGTACAGTGCAAACCCATTTTAACAAGCCATGTTTTTAACAACTTCCTGCATTCAACTGTCCCAAAAGCAGGGGGGGAAAGTGTATATGGATGATGATGATGATAGAAGAAATTTATTAACTATATTATGGAAAGTATCTTCTTGTAATGAACTTACTTCTGATACTGTAGTTTATTAATAATATGATTGTACTGTATCTTCATTTTCTAATATGGTCTAGGTATTGGATTTGTGTTCGATAGAGAATCTTCGATTACAATATACAGACTGTATTCCAAAGAACTTGCGTTTATTAAAAAACAGCTTGTTTTGTTTGATCACCTCTTCTTTTTTGTGACCTCAATCAAATGGAATGTATTTCCTTATGTTTCATAGTTTGTGTTGAATGCTGTTGTAGTTATGGGTATAGTGGAGTGACCAGATATATAGTATTTCTCAATTTAAAGATGATAGACTTTGTGGGATTTGAGATGCTTTTCATTGGCTTGATTTCAAGATGTAGGCAGATTAGAGCAATCTCAAAATGAAACCAGTCTTGCCAGAAATGACTCTTGCAATTCGGTAGGAAAATAAACTATTCAGAAAAATAGCAGTGATGAGAAGAACATTAGTGAATGGTTGGTGGACTTGCTCTATTAAATAAGGTAGCAAACAGTATCTGGGAATAGAACTTTCATAGAAAAATAGGTCTGGAAGGATGTAATGGATTGTGTTACAGAAGCAAGTAACAGTGGTTTGAGTTGAGATTGAAGGCTCTAATACAAATAATCTACTGTCACTGTTGCATAAGTTGGACAATAAGTTTTAATTTTTAATATCTGGAGTAGCTGCAAATCTTGGTGTAAAGGTGGTTGATGCATACTATATTCTTTCCTCTGTTTGGGTATGCTTACGTATTTTTTTTCCTACATCTACAGCATTAGTTTCCATATTGACTGTATTACAGTGAATACTACATCAGATTTGTCCTAACTGATCAGAAAAGTGGATGCCTGACAGTGGCCAGTATCTCTCTCTCTCTCTCTCACACACACCCCACTGAAAAGACATCCATTTAAAGAATATTATTTATTTTGCTCTACAAGTAAATGAATAATTAATAATAAAAATAAACCTTTTCTGTTACAGATTTTGGACTTATCATGATGAACGTTTTTTATACATGTTAATGGAATATGTGCCCGGAGGAGAACTTTTCAGTTACCTACGTAACATGGGACGTTTCAACAATAGCACAGGACTGTTTTACTCCACAGAAATTATTTGTGCAATAGAATATCTTCACTCCAAAGAAATTGTTTACAGAGACTTGAAACCTGAAAATATATTATTAGACAAAGAAGGACATATCAAGCTTACAGATTTTGGATTTGCTAAAAAGTTGGTGGATAGGTAAGGCCTTTATATAAATACTTAACATATTCAGCAAAATTATAATTGTTAGAGAAGTAAAAAAAAACATAATGTTTACTCTCAAGGTTCAATTTTATATTCACGCTTGTTGCTGACATGAAAAACTAACAACCTTAATGTAAGGGAAAAGATTAATATTAAAACAAACTACGATACTGTAGATAATAGCCAAAAATATTCAGGAGTTGGTATAATTAGTAGCAACACTTCAGGTAAGAAACATGTTTAAAGTTATTTTTGCATGTTCTTGTACATTTGCTTTGTTTAACACTTAACATGTAAAATACTAGTTGAAAATAGGTGAAATTAGCAGACAATAAGCCATGTGCATAAGTATATTAAATGTGACCTTTCGTACCTGCAACTTCTGAATGCATTGTAACTTGTTTTATTTTGTTCTGTTTTTGTAAAGTGGGGAGGGAGTATTTGAAAGGCCAAAGATAATGTGATGGTCTTCTAGCACGTTGTATTGCTAAAGTACCATTACAAATACCTACACAAAAGGCAGAACAACATTTTCTTTTTAAAGGGATTTATGATCCATTTAATCCCTGCTGTGCCTTTCTAATGCTACTACATATTATGTGTTGTACAACAAATGTATTTCCTGTGTAGAAAGGGGTTCTTGCTAGTTATAGAAGAGTGGTATCAATATAGTTTGTATCATCTTGGCCTGCCCATAAATGTTGGAAAGATGGAAATGGGCAGGATATCATAGAATTATTTATACGCTATTTGGAAGGAAGGTAGGGCATCACCATATGTACGGGCAAAATGAAGGAGTGAGAATTTACACTGGAAAAACAGGAAGAATCTCTGACAGTGATGTGCCTGTCAGAACATTTCTTTTGGTTGCCCCAATTTGATAGAGAAAATATAGTCCAGATTGCATCTAGACATTGATTCTTATGTTGGCTGGGAACTGTACCTTTGATAG
Source organism: Alligator sinensis (assembly GCF_000455745.1). Taxonomy (NCBI): domain Eukaryota; kingdom Metazoa; phylum Chordata; order Crocodylia; family Alligatoridae; genus Alligator; species Alligator sinensis. The sequence goes on along the minus strand of NW_005842671.1, from coordinate 140,860 downwards.
CTGCTTTGTCATTTTTTGGTTACACTTCAGTGTGTGTATGGTGTGAAATGGAATTACAAAGGTAACTCACTTTAAAGCTGATTAGTTGCTGCTCATTTAAAAAAAAAAGGAAAAAAAGAAAAGAAAAGATGCTTTAAGGTACATTGACTGAATGTGTCAGATGTGACCTTGCCACTATGATGTAATGGGAAATAATCATCACCTGGCATACTCCAAATCCTGTACTGGCTAAAAATAACACGGGTTACTTATAGCAGAGCTCAGGCCAAAGAAGCTTTTATATATATAAAATAAAAGCACTAAGGTTAAAGCTTAATAAAATATCCTGAATTTTAGATAAATATTTAGTGTTTGATCATAGCTTGTTGGACATAAATACACAGAACTGCTTAATTCTGCGTATTCTTTTATTACAATATTTTTATTTTTATATGTGAATATGCAGAAAACTGAATTATAACAGACAATATGAACTAGTCAAATCTTCCTTAAGGTTAATATAGGGAAGTAGGGGAAACATGCAGTTAAAGCTGTTGCTCGTGTGTAGCATATTAACCCTTTTGGGCTGCCTCATTAATTGATCAGGTTTATCTAAAGTGATTTGAATGTTTGACTAAGTTGTTAATTTTAACATTTCAGTGGAATGCATGGAGTTTTGCTTTGCATTAAATGCAAAGAAATAATTGTCATTTCCTTGCTTGAAAAAATTAGGTTAGATTTTCCATTCAGAAATATTTTTCTTTCCTGTCATCTAGGGAGATAATACTGGACTTGCACAAATATTTCATAAACTGATAGTTTTCATCTCAGAAAAAAATAAAATGCTCTAATTTGTTAGTTTCTGTAGAATAAAAGGCAAAGCTGCTTGCATATATCAAAGAAAGATGGGTCTTTTAAACTATTTAACACTAATTCTCATGACTTTTTAAATGTAGATACTGCCACATAGTGGTTATTCTAACTTGATTGTTTGGAGACTAGCTTAATGGGTAACCTGTTCACTGGAAACGGGGTTTAAACCATATGGTTTGAATTAAGATATCTAAATAACGACACAGGGAAAGAAAATTGCTGTCAATATATTCTGTAATATAATGTAATGCCTTTTTACTGTATTTTGTATTCTGTTGGTATATTCTGCCCTCTCTTAAAGAAATAGTTAATAAAATTACACTTGACCTTTTTGTACCAAATTGGACTTGAATATGGTGGAGTGGCTGCTCCAGCTTTAAATGATCAGGCCATAATACAAAGGACAGTGAGTAACTACTGTTTGCCATTACAAACTAGTTGATGATTGGTTTAGTAGTTTATAACTAATAGCAGCAGTTTGAGAATTTACCCTCGTGTGATTTAAGCATTATATTTTCTACTCCATTATAGTGAATTTAAAAAGAGTACAATATTTTTTCTGTATATTATTGTGCAATAATAATGTGTCAAAAGTAGCATTGGTTATGTATATACTGTTTCTAGATGTGCATAATATATACATGTATAGAATATTTGATAAAAATGTGAGAGCCCAACAAAAATAAATACAATTCAAATTTTTGTAAATGAAATGGTATACTGACACAGCTTCTCTAAATAGCCCAAAACAGCCCATTTTGATACTTCCCGTGCCTTCCAAATACTGTTTTACTTATCCATATGTAGAATATTTCCTTACTATCTCAAAAAGAAATTCACTAAAATTTATATCATTCCTAGAACTTGTACTTTGCCCTTAATTTAAATAATTACAAAATAATCCAACTTCTTCCTCAGAGCTAGAATATCCTCTTATATTTTCTTTCACAAAATTGATTTAGCATTCAGCTTAATAATTGACATTTACTGTCCCATGTCACAGCAAGTACATAAAGCACATCAAAACATATTGACGGTAACTATTTCAGATATTTTGAATATTTTGCTATCTGTGCAGTTTTTCCAGTACCAGGATTTAAGATGAACAGTATTGCAAAGGATTAATTCATTTATCCTATCTATGTGTATTGCTCCTTATTTTCCACTATTTTTGGTTTGTGATTTTATTATTTTTTCACTACCCTTTCTTTAGCTAGATAAGTTGGCTGTCACAGATCAGATTGCAGCAAGTCTATATGCAGGGGTGGGTAGGATGAAAGGGAGCACATAGAGTTCTTCTTTCCTACATGGCCTATAAAAGTGTTTGTTATAATTATACTAGTCAAACACAAGTGAACACCATGCTTCTGTAATATCCAAAAATGTGGAAAACACAACAGCTTGACTGTTAAAGTATCCTGTAAGAATAGTGGCCATATACCAACTTAAACCACCTTTAAGCAAAGGTAAGGCTTACAGATAGAACTAAAGTGGTACCCAGATCAGTCCACCCTGGGTAAGAGACTAAGCTGTACCATCCTAAATGGGTTGTGCAATCTGTATAATCCCTAACACCCTCTTCTTTAGGTTCTAAGATGGAAGCTGTTCTCAGTGATAGGCAGAGATCCTGCTTCTCTGATTACAAAAAAATAAAATAAAATCCCCGATTTTTGATAAAAAGAAGTAACCGCAACTCCACATTTTTCTGTGATTTAAATGACACACCACTAATATATAGACATATATAGACAATGTAACTCAAAGGTAGAGAAAGTCCATGCCTTTACTTAAATGTGTTTCAGGTTGGTATGGTAAGGCCTCCATCCTTACAGGAAACTTTAATGTTCAAGCTTGTATGTTTTTCACAAAATTAAAATAGCTCATACAACAGGGATGGGCAAAATGTGGCCCAGGGGCCAGATGCACCCCGCCAGGCCATTCTATCCAGCCTGCGGGGCCCCTAAAAAATTTAGAAAATTAATATTTATCTGCCCTGGGCTGCCTGTTATGCGGCCCTTGATGGCTTACCAAAACTCAGTAAGCGTCCCTCCGCCCCAAATAGTTGCCTGCCCCTGTCATAGAAGTTGTGGGGTTTTTTTGTCTTTTTTTAAACAGTACTCAAAAATATTTTAATACCCATACTTTTTGAAACTGTTAACAGTAGTATAATGTTGTTTAGATATTTTTCAAGATGTCTACACAGTATTGTTTAGATAAGCTCCTTTTGTATTTAGCAAATGTATTGGACACTTAACAAATGTGTTTCTCTGTTGGAAATGCAAGCACTATATTAGATACAGCAGAGTTGTGTCAAAGGTAAGTTTTGATGTAGGTTGATAAGCCAGAAAAATCCAGGGAAAACCACCCTTTGTGAACCACTGAGACCTTTTCAAGAATAATATTGATAATGTTGATACAACAGTCTACCCAAAAATCTATGCCATGACAAAAAATGTTAAATGGCATTAGAATTCTTAAATATTTTAATGCATTAAATTACCTCTTCCCTACAAAGAAAATCCATGAAAGAATTACAGGTTTCTCTCCTTATTGCTGATACAGGAGGGGCAGACTCAAAGACATTTACTAGGGATTTAATTGTTGCCAGTGGGGTATTATGTAGTAAGTGGTCAGATGCTGTTCCAATGGGTGGCAATATAAAATCCTAAAATACGTTAAGCTGTCTAATATTTTGACTTATTTACAGATAGTTAAATAAATATTAGTTGGAAAAGCAGACCAAAACGCATTCTGATTTATATTTGATAAAGAGTATATATGTTTAAAAAACCTATCTATAATCCAACATGGTACATTTTCCTCATCTTTCAGTTACCTTAACTCCTGCCTTGTAAACTTCAGACATTAAAATCTTCCAGAATTTCAAAAGGTGAATCGCCTTTTTTTCCTTCCCTGCTTTAGGGCTACTCTACAGGAAGTTTGGGAAAATAAAGTTGACCAAGGTGGTGAAATTAAAATATGAAAGCAATTTTTTACATAAATTATAACATTGCTCCTGTTCCTAAAGCTTGAAACTGATTCCTTTTTTTATACATTCTGAAAAAGAGAAAGAGCAAGTAAACATAGAAGGATACCATGTGAGGAACATGTCATACACAGTATGACAGAACTGACATGCCCCCTCCAAACCTTTGTAAGCAATTTGCAAACACAAAAGGTTTGCAGTAAAATTGGCAGAAGGAACAGATGGCCTGCTGGGTAATAATTAAATGTGATAGTCAAGTTTGACCATGGACTCCATAATGTAATAATCTTTCTTGGTTACAACTTTCCTTTTCCTGTTAGAAATTATTTTAACCATTACTAAGTGCTTGGTATTTATGAAAACAGATCATTTCAATTTTAGCGTTTTCAGTAAAATATCCATTTATGTAATGCAAGGTGGGCTGAAAAGTTAGTCAGAGCTTTCTATATTTAAATAAAATCTTACTACTAATAATTTTGAAGGGCAGAATCCAAGAGATTCTAGTCTCTCATGAGTTGCAGGCATTGTTTTGTATCTAGAAGTTCACAAATAGAGTTAGGAATGTCTTCTAGTATTTTCAGCACTTGGCAAATTAGTATAAAATCTTAATTTAACATTTATTTAATACATTCTAGTGCACTCTTGTTATTGTCCAGACAACTGCTAGATGGCACTAATGTGTAAAGCAGTGTTGAGCCTGGTTATATGTTTGTGTGTACTGGATTAGAAAATATGATATGACACTTTCCTAGTGTTAAAGTGAAACCACCAGTTGTATATGGTAAAAAAAAAAATCTTTTGGATAATAATTAATCTCAGTAAACACTAGATGTGTGGCCTGTTATTGAAAATATATTCTAACAATTTTCTTGGAGCACAATATATTTAGCTTTCACTCTCTCAAACAATATGAATGAATACATTTAAGTCATGACAATAGAGGGTATTTTCCTTCCTTTTTTCTTTTAAGAAATTGTTTCAGTACAATCCTTTAGAAGGAAAAAACAAAAAAAATTGGGGGAAAAGTGTATGTTAGGAGTCAGACCTGACATTTTAAATGAATATCTCAGGTCTGACTCCTAAAATACACATTTTTGTTGTTTTGTTTTTAAGATACATCCAGGGTTTTCAGTTGCGTCTATAGTGTTGTTTTTAATCTCTCCACAAATATATTGGTAGTCTTGGGAGACCAGGATCTGAATTTTGAGGATCTGATTTTTCAGTTGGTAAAAGGAATAGAGGGGTTTATTCCATCTTGGTTGGTGGGGATCAGGGAGGGGGCGGGCAGCAGAGGGAGAGAAGGGGATGTAAGTGGACAGCAAGCAAATGAAAAGTGAAAGTTTTGTCTATTGTTAAAACAATTTTGTTTGAGCCCTTATTTCTTTTCAGATCTACAATATTCCCTATTTTAGTCAAGCAGTAGAGAAAACAAATCAAAATACTTCTTGAAAATGTGATACTTGTTTTAGCGTATCCAAGGATAATAGTGGAATAATCACTTATAAACTGATTTTTTTTCATTTCTGCTAGGAATGGTTTAATTGAAATTAACAAGAAGATAATTCTTGCGATATGTACCTGCCAATTTCTACTCCAGCTCCAGAAATTTCTTTCTTTCTCTTTTGCCTGCATAATTTCAGACAAGTTTAACTTTTGAAAAGGGAAAACAAGGAAAACATGTTATTTTCATGCTATAAAAGAAATAGTGTGCCAGTCAAATTCTGAAAGTTATTTTTAGCACAGATATTTCTGTCCATGGAGAACAGTTTGGATTCCTAGTTCATTACATCAGTGGATCCAGTATATTGTACTTACCATTTACAGCCAAATTATCACTTGACTAACATTCATTACTTACATTTCTGTCTCTTATATTTACAAGGTTGTAAAGGTACATTTCAAAATGTTAGCAATGAAATACATTTTTGCTACATACTGAAAAAAATAGTAGATGAGCCATGAGTCAAACCAGAAAGTTAAAGAATAGGTCTTATTCTTTATTTGAAAACTCGAAAAAGGTATCTTATAAAAGGGTTGTGGACATCTATTGATTTTTGGACAATTTGTCAGAAGGATATCCAAGGCAGTAGAGCTTAGCAAAAAGAGCACTGCACAAGAAGTCTGGTCTCTTTCCAGAATTGTCCCTAGTTTTTGTGTGATTCTGGAAGAGCCCTTTTACTCCCTTGTGCCTTCGTTACAGGAGGTTAGATGAGTCTTGCTATGAGTAGCATATATGTTTAGAGCTGTGACCTTTACCGCTTCCAAATGGTTGGTTGGTTTGTTTGTTTGTTTATAATATTCTTTTAAAAGTTGAGTCCAGTACTTTTAAAGAATAAAAAATAATCTTGGCTCTGGTTTTGTGGGGGTTTTTTTGCTTATTTTTTTAGGACGTGGACTCTCTGTGGCACACCAGAATACTTAGCACCAGAAGTCATTCAGAGTAAAGGTCATGGAAGAGCAGTGGATTGGTGGGCTCTGGGGATTCTGATATTTGAGATGTTGTCAGGGTAAGTTTCTTTAGTGATATTAAATGCATGCTAACTATTAAGAAAGACTCTTGTTCCTCAGTTGTAATATTCTGGATAACAAATATGAAATATCTCACATCTAAATTAAACCTTTTTCTAATCCAGACTAATTCTTATCTCACCATGAAAAAGAGAATTAGGAGCATTGAGGGAAACACATTTTAACTTTTTTTAGTTTCTTTATTTTAAAATAAAACTAAGTTAAGCTAAAACTCCAGTTTTTCTCATACTCCGATTTATTTCACTGCAAGATTTAGGCTTATACTGAGCATTTTGTGCAGTAAAAAAGGCTCTTAGCATTCTGTAAAACATCTAATTTTCATAGTTTCATAGTTTTAGGGTCGGAAGGGACCTAATAGATCTTCTAGCCCGACCCCCCGCCAGGGCGGGAGAACAACCCCCCCCAAAAAAACCAAACAAACAACAACAACAAAAAAACAAAACAAAAAAAAACAAAAAAACCCTAAAAACAAAAATGGGACTCAGATGAGTCCAGCCAGGTAAGTATCCAGCCTCTTCTTAAAGATCCCCAGGGTAGGGGCCAGCACCACCTCCCTTGGAAGTTGGTTCCAGCTCCTAGCCGCCCTAACTGCGAAGTAGGTGTTATGGTGAATTTTGGTGTTATGGAAGTGACAACTGTAACAATCACCCACCTCTTATAGGAGTTTGAACACAGTGAGTAGGAAAATGGATTGTATTCATGCATTTTTGTGTACTCATAAAATTACATTGCTGCTTCCTCTGGATTAAACGAAAGTACCATATTTACCCAAATCCAAGACAACCCTAAATTTAAGATGACCCTCCAATAATTATACTTTAGACATGGATAATGTATACATTTGTTATAATTTTCCAGGTCTCAAATCTAATTATTTGATGGTCATTTTGAATTTTTCCCCCCTACTACTGCACCAGGGCAAATGGAAGCAGGAAGGCAGGTGGTAGTAGGGTAGGCAGCAGGGGAGTCAGATGGCTTGATGCCCTGACCATGCTGTCCCCCTGCCTGTCCTCCCCACCACCTGTTCCCCTGTCTGTCTGCTCCCCTCCCAGTGCCTGTATGCCCCGTGTCTGCCCCCTTTGTGCCTGTACTCCCTGCCACTTTCTCACTCCCCCCCCAGCTTGTGCTCTTCCCATCTACTCTACCTGGTGCCTGCCTGCTGCCTTTGCCCACTGATTCCTGCTTCTCCCGTGGTGCCTGCTGCAAGTCTGGCTCTTGCTGGGGCCCTGCTCAAGCTTGGGCCAGGGAGCATAGACCCTGCAGCAGTTGTTGCAGTAGTGGCAGCTTCAGTCCGTCCCCAGAGCTGGGCCAGAGCTGCCACTGCTGCTCCTACTATGTGGCTATGCTAGGGCCAGAGGTCTGTGCTGCCTGTTCTGGGCCCTGGCTAAGCTCTATGCTCCCTGCTTTGGGCCAGAGCAAAGGGAAGGTAAATGGTGGTGAGAGGGATGGAGGGGAGAGCAGAGGCTGTATGACACAGTTGGTGGGGGAAGGGAGCTTTAACTGTAGCTCCAACTCCAACTTTGACTCTGGGCTTGAGTTGAAAGTCAGAACCGCAGCCACTGCACCCGCCACTTATACTCAACTTTAAGACGAGTTTTTTTTCCACTCATGGTGAATTGGGGGGAAAAGCCCCTCATCATAAATTGGCGTAAATATGACAACTTAGTCCATGCTAAAAAAAAAAAGAAGAAGAAGAAGAGTAGGAAAGTTGTGTGTGACTTCTAGTTTGACTACATATACGTTAAGTTTAAATTTGGTAATTTTGAATTCACTAGATGGCAGTGTCTTAGAAAGCAAATGTCAAGCTGTTGTTACCACTTAAGAAAAATATATTTACAGTAAAGTTATTTGAGTAAATATGACTTACTTTATTTGTGTAAATTTTTTTTAAAGACTTTTATCGTTTTTAAATTAAAAATTAAATTAAATTTAGAATTAAAAATGTTATGTAAAGAAGATACTGATTTACAAGTATACATCCTCTTTCCTCAACTGTTTGTTTATTGTATTGAAAATATATAACCACTTGTAGTTAGTTGTGCAAGATCTATTTTTTTTTTTAAGTTTTCTATATGTTATTCTTTTTTGTTAATTGCATGTCTGCAGAAATGTACTTTCTAAAGTCAAATTAATGGAATTTTCCTATACAACAGGGGTGGCCACCCTGCAGTGTGTGTGTCACAAATGGCATGGGCAGCCTCTTCGTGTGGCGCACAACAGATCAGGGAGGGAGTAGGCAGCACAGCAGCAGCAAAGGCAGGAGCAGAAAACAGAGCAGAAGATTAGGCAGGGAGCACAGGGCAGGAAGCAGAAAGCAGAACAGTTGGTCAAAGAGAGGAAGGAGATTGGAGTGGTACTTGGAGAGTACATGGCTCATTCATAGCCTCCTTGCCAAAAAGGTTGGCCCCAACTACCATACAACACTATGGTCAAACCGTGGGTTTATGTACGCCAGTTTAGGCTTTTCAAGTCTCTGTCAGCGTGGAACCTGCTACACTTGTGTAATACTGGATTTTTATTTTTTAATAGGTTTATGTGTGTGGCTTGTGCCTCTTTGTGCTCCTATGAAAGGGCATAAAGGACAGATCCAGCTTTGAGCCTTCTTTGGTATGCTTACTGCCTGCCATGAGAGACAAAATTTAGCATCAGGGTCTAACCTACTGCTCATCAGATAACTTAAGAGTTTGTTTTTGACTTTTTCAGTTTAAGACATTTCTCTTTATAATTTTCTTCAAAGGACTTGGAGGGCAGTGACATTATTGTAATCTCCCCACTGTAGTGAGGTGAAGTCCAAATTGTCCTACCATGTGCTGATTCCATTAAAGGCAGAGTCGGCCAAAGATGTTTCTACTTAGGATCCTGTTCCTGGACCCACATGTCTAGGGATGATCAGCTCATCTCAGTCCAGTTGCTTCTGCTAAAGCAGGCAAGTCAGGTCACTTTGGAGCCAGACCTATGACCAGAGCAAGGACAAATGAAATCATAATTGTCTAATGCTCTTTTTCACTTCTCATTAGGACCTGCCACTTGGGAAAAAAAATTAAAGAGAACAGAAATGACACCAGTGGCATTCAATAGGTCAAGAGGTGTGAAGGCTGTGGTGTTCAAAGCCTCTGCACTGACTGCTTTATCTTAAATTCCAACGATCTCAGCCTTGACAGCCACAGTACTACCTACTTAAATCTCCCAAGTCAGCTGTTTTTACACCTCAAGCAATACAGCCAGCGCTTATCCCTAGTTATAAACAAGACCACCAGCTTACGTTGGTCTGGCTGAGTTTATGTATAATTCCATAAGATGAAAAGGAAGTCCAAGCTGGAAACATGAAATTCAGCTGGCAATTTGCCTAAGTGGCAAAAAATCTCTTGAACAGCTACACTAAGACAGTTTCTAAGCCCTTTAGCCCGTGGGCTGGATCTGGCCTGGGAAGGTTCAGCATGGCCGTGGGTGTCACACAGCTACATTAAGCTGCCTGTCTGCTCTGTGACACCTTTCTCTACAGCTATTTTCACTACTCTCTTGTGTCTGTGCTTGCCTTGCTGCAGAGGGGCTAGGTATTTACAGTGACGGTAAGTTCTGGCAGCTTGAGCCCTCCCAGAGGTGGAGATTGTAACCCAGCCTCCTGCCGCAGGCCACAAGTTCCAGCCTACAGTGCCAAATGGTTGCTAACTCCTATCCTAAACAACTGGAGTGAGACCAAATGCAGATTCCAATATCAGTACCCATGGTATGCTGAGCATTGGACAGAATTATCCATATTCTCCCACCAGCAGTGTTTCTGGGTTCAAGAAGACTAAAATATCAGTTCCATACCACCCCTTTGTACTGCACTTTGAGGAAGAAATAGGCTCTTCCTTTCCATCATTGTCGCATTATTACTTGCTGATTTCACTCTTGCCATGAGAACAAAACCTCAAAGATAGCATTGTAAGCCATCCTCTCCCCTGCCCCCCCCCACTCTTCCTTTAGAGGACCATGCCAAATGAAAAGGAAGTGGCACTGTTGCCCATCTCTGCAATAAAAATAGATTATTTCAGAGTTTCTAGGAAATCCTGTTCAATATTACACTGACCCTGGGCATTGAGATGACAGCCTTGCAGGGCAGATTTTACAGACTCTTTGTTCTGAATATGATGGTACCTGCAAGATTAGCTAGCTCTCCCTGTTTAATTAGGGAATCCTGGAACCAGCTAAAGGACTATGCCCAGCCTGAGAAACAGCTCTAAATATGTGTGAAGGGGAATTGATGAACCCAGATGACTTTGAACGGTTTTATACTCACAAATGCAGAATCTTTCATTATCTTTGCAGTGCAAGAAAAATTGTCTTTAGTAGGCTTAGGAAATAAAATCCACTAAAACTGTTATACTTTTCTGGACACACCTAACTCGCTACTGCTTTGGGTGGTGAAGTATCAAACACCATTTGTCAAACTCTGCAGTATTGCTGGGATAAGTAAAAGAGATAAAGGAGCTGATGGTCTCAAGAAAACGGCCAAATTGGGCCAGAGATGCTTCTCAGTTGGACAGGTGACATCCATGGACATCACAATGAAATAGGCTTTATTTCTCCATGTGTTGAATATCCCAAGCAAAGTTTGGGATAAAGTTGAGAATCTGGTTTTCAAGGCAGTGGAACTCTTTAGCCAGTAAAGTGTGTTAATCCCTCAAGAATCCCTGTGGTTCCTGGAAACTTTCATACTGGGTCCTTACACAATGTTCTACAAGGGTCCATTGCAAATAGGTAAGGGTCTACTGACATCGAGAATGTGGCTAGCTAATTTTGTGGGCAGATCCTGAGGCCATCCATCATTTTCTCAGGCTGAGGTCAGCAGGCCCTCCCCATGCCTATGATTGGCAAGAGGCCGTGGCAGTCATGCCCCTCCCCATAGATTGCCAAGTGGCCCCAAACCATGGCTTAAATTGCTTAACAATGTTTCCCTCAATGGAGACTAAGGCCATCAGGGAATTAAGCCATTAATCATAGAATCATAGAAAACTAGGGTTGGAAGGGACCTCAGGAGGTTGTCTAGTCCAACCCCCTACTCAAAGCAGGACCATCCCCTACTAGATCTTTCCAGCCAGGATATTGTCAAGCCAGGCCTTAAACCTGCTGGGATGGAGATTCTACCACGTATCTGGGTAACCTGTTCCAGTGTTTCACCACCCTCCTAATGAGAGAGTTTTTCCTAATATCCAACTTAAACCTGACTCGGTGCAACTTAATTCCCCGATGTAAGACAAAAGAAGCCATTAATTGATGTGTTATTAACAGGGATCCTGGCTTTCTGCAATTAAAAATCACCAATTTTTGGATGAAAAAAAGCGATCCAAAATCCACATTTTTCCATGAAACATTTCATTTTGATCATGGAAAAATGTGGATTTTGATTTACTTTTTTTAAATCCAAAATTTGAGGATTTTTTTTTTTATATCGGAGAAAACCAGGATTCCTGGTTATTGAGCATTATCAGCACTTAATTCTAAACTGAAATATCTTATTAAAAGAAAGGTATGCATAATATGAGTTGTAACTAATACCAGCTATATATACTTTGTTAAGAAATACCAACTATGTACACTTTATTAAAGGATATTATAAAAAGCACTTTACTTAAACTGAATGCTAACCATGAGAGAGGCAATTCATGCTGGCTATTAAATGTGAGCATGTGGCATTCAGCTGTAGTTGCTGCAGACATTCTCTGTCTTTTTTGGATGAATGCTTGTCTGTACACTGAGATGGCACGCTCAGCATCCACTGAGTTTGTTGGAATGGCCAGGGCATAGAGATGTGTAAACTGGTCACAGACAGTCCCAGAACACAGGCACAGACACAGCCATCCGACACTCTTTGACAAAGTTCACATAAGCATCGCATTCATTGTCATGCTCTTTCTGCCATTGCATTTAGTAGCTGAGGTTCACAACTCAGAACAGGCACCTCATTGAGGTCCAAAATCCTAACAGCACTAAGGAAGGAGACAGCCAGTTGTCTGAGCCACAGTTGCAGTGATGGGTTGTGCCTTCTAGTACTGGTTCAGCTTCGCAGCTGTTGTCTGGAACAGTTCCTGACTGCTGGTTTTCGCAAGGACCGCTTGACAATTTTTGCTATGCCCTGTCTTTGACCTAACTTATCAAATCAGCTTGTTGTGTGTGTGGTGGATCACAGCCTGCCAGCCTTCAGACCACATCAGAAGCTCCATGAACCAGGTGATGCTGTCAGCCAAAAACATCACTTGATTTTGAATGTCACCTCACCTTAAGAGACTGCAAAACTTAAGCATGCATTGTGTGCTGGATGCAATTTGCAGCTCTTCACTCACAAACTGCTAGTAGTATCACATATGCTTAGCAGGGTAATAGACCGTGTTGAACCACAAATTCCCCTTGGTGAGCATAGGCTCTGGTGGCGGTGGCACAGTGCCATGTGAGTTCCCACTTTGACAGGCAACAAAATCTCTTGTGGCCTGGACAATGCTTGAAGGCTTTCTAGAAGGAAGATGCCAGGCTACCCACATCAGGGAACTGCATGCACCAGATGTCACTTAATGAAGACCGAATGTGCATTACAGATGACATGAACTGCATTCCTTGGAGCACCTCAGAGAAAGCCTTGCACATGTACACAGAGTTGTGGGACAGGAATGCTGAGATCTTGTTAAATTCTGTGCCGTAGTTGACAAATACCTTCATGATGGCTTGAGACACGGTAGAAAAATTGACAGGCGTGAGGTCGACTGGCTCTGTTTGAAACACAGGCAGGTCCCAGTCAGTCCAGCTCCCTGGTACAATAAATTATGCAGCATGTAGTTATCTTGAGGGTTGGTCGCTTCATTAGCCACAATGGAGGAGTCATCATACTCTGCCAGTGCAGCTTTTATGCACTGTACTTACAAAGCAATCATTGCAGGGAGACAGTCTTGATGAAGCTTATTGGCATGTGGAAAACTGCTGACATTTGGCATGTTTTGGTTCAGGTAATCCCTTAACTTTGGGTGAGCAAGTTTTTCCAGTGGGATATTTGTTGCCACAAAAGTTTCCACAAGGGAAAATGCCACCTCTTGCCTTGCCACCCTGCTTTCCATGGTCCTTTTAAGGAGTGAAGATATGATCACAAGTCAGTTTTTATTTTTTTTGCTCTGATCTTCAGCCTTTGCAACAGTCTTTTGCTTCATGTGTGCCTTGGACTTTTAAGTGTCGATCTATATTGGGTTTTCCTTTCCTTGACCCATCCAGAGTTATATTACAGGCAGTACAGAACAGTCTGACTCCATCTGTGTGCAACATGCCTGCAGGATACTATCTTACACAGTCCAGCACTGAAATGTATTTGACTGTCTTGGAGGATTTTTTCTCAGCGGGCATGCTGAAGAATCCCCCTCAGGCTGCACCATGCTGTAACAGCCTGCCTATGAATGTTTTAAAAGCCAGTGCCAAAATCCTTTCACTTTCTTAACTAGTCCTGAACTGTCTCTGGGACAGAATCTATGTCACAGGCTCAGCCTCTGATTTGCTCCCTTCACCCCACTTTGCTTCAGGACTGCAGGGCTTCCCAGCTTTCAGTTTGGTTTTTGTTTTTGTTTTAAAGCGAGCCTGCCAAAATCATAGAGCCTGCTTTTTTGTTTGTTTGTAGAGCCTGCCCAAATGTGCGGTTTCTGCAAATATCATGTGATTGCAAATTTGGTAGATTCCTACAAATAGGTGATGTTTCCCAACTTTGGTGTTATTATCTTGAGATACAGTAATCAGTCTTGGAACATCTGAAGTCCAAGATACCCCCATCTTGGACCATGTCAATGACCATTTGGAGGCAGCAGATTTGATGGGAGGTGTCTGACATCTCACCAGAACTGATCTGAAGTCTCTAGTATTTTCAAAAACTGCCTGCTCCATTCCATCATGTCTGTATAGCTGTTGCAACCTGATAACATTAGCTATCGTTGTCCTGCTGTCATTGTCCACTATTGTCAATTAGGTACAGTTCCATTCATTGCTTCTCCTTCCCCAGTTTTCCTCAAAGACCCATTTATGAGTCTGTCACCTTCTAAAGTGACTTCTCTACTTTTATCTAGGAGACAAAGATGAGGCATCTTAGGAGTGTGGGAAACAGGGTTCTACTTCATGTACTTTATCCCAAAAATGAAAGAGGATCTTAAACGGATTATAATGAAATGCCTAACAGTAAAAGTAGTATGAGTAGTGTTCTGCATTCTCAATTTTTATTTTAAAAAAACAAAAATCCAGGAATTTTTCAGGCTTATCTTCGAAACATAAAAACCAGGATAAAATCAAAATAAAAGTGGGAAACAGGGTTCTACTTCATGTACTTTATCCCAAAAATGAAAGAGGATCTTAAACGGATTATAATGAAATGCCTAACAGTAAAAGTAGTATGAGTAGTGTTCTGCATTCTCAATTTTTATTTTAAAAAAACAAAAATCCAGGAATTTTTCAGGCTTATCTTCGAAACATAAAAACCAGGATAAAATCAGAATAAATGGAGGAAATGGGAAAAAAAAAAAAAAGGTTTAACTTGAGGGGGAAAAATTGAGGGGCTCATAGCTACCAGCACCTGGGGCAGGGCCAAAGCTAGAGCCACTGTGGGGTGCAGCTCGCCCCAGGAGCAATTCCTATGGCCCATCCTGCCCTGCCCCACCCTGGGTCAGAGCCGGGAGCGCTGCGCTCTTATATAATGGCTCCAGCCACCCCCCCCCCCCCCCGCCCAGGCTGCTGGCATACGGCCGCCAGCCCCTCCACACATACTTCCAGCCGGAAACCTGTGCCTCAGGTAACTGGCACAGTGGCACTTTTAACTACTGGCACCACCACTTCCAGCTTACCAACCATACCCCACTTGTGCCAGTTAACAGGGATTTGAACTGAAAAACGGGTGTAAATCAGTAAAAACTGAATGACTTAAAAAATCAGGGAATTTTGCAGTGAAAATTGGTAAAAACTGAAAATGTGGAACACTAAGTGTGAATCAGAAAAAGCAGTCTCTTTGGCCCATACCTGAGTTATCTTCGGGATCCAGAAAAGACCCCAGGCATTAAGCACTGGCAAGATGCAATACACTTTCTCTCTTTTCTCTTCGAGCCCTACAAATGCTTGTTTCTATGATGGGAGCTATATTCCAAGGTACTGGAGGAGTTGAACATGCCCCAGGTAGCTAATTCCACAGGCACACTCCAGACCCAGAAGTTTGTCTGTGAGTCTGTTCTGGGGTCATCCTCAATACCTTCTCTTGGTCTCCAACAGGCTTGAGAAGGGGTGCTAAGGATGAACACCCAGTATATCCTCCACCTTAGAGTTTCATTGCTAGTGTAAGTTGATACAGGCTGGGAAGCATTTGTGAGCCACTTATGATTGCAAGGGACCAGAAAACTTGTGATGCCAAGAACCATTAGGTTAGCATACTTGACTTTCCAACCTGTTCTTCACCATTTCACAATGGAGATTCTCACAGAACTTCCCTGGAATGTGTTGTGTCAGCAGTCAGTGATCTTTCGTGGGAGGGGGCCAAAATGTCTTGGCTTGGATCCTAGGCACTGTTCTGAGCTAACTTCCTGTGTCCAGATATAGAAACATAACACGCTTACTGTGGACATACTGGGGAAAAGGCAGTTGTATTCTCATTTGCCTTCTTCCTGGGAAAACAGTCTAAAACTGATTTTGTTGTTGCAAGTTTAGTGAATGGCAGAAGAGCAATGGCTGTTATATACCTGGATTTTAGCAAGGTATTTCTTAGTTTAGTAATGAGAATAAGATAAGGCAGTGATGCTCAACCTTTTTGGATCACAGGCCAGATGGGCTGGTCCCAATCTCTTCATGGGCCAGATCCTGTGGGAGCCCCATCTGGCCATGGGGAAGAGAGAGGGGATCAGCTTGGCCTGATGTGGTCTGGTCCCAATCCGGCCCTGCTGGGTGAGGGGGTATGCCCCAGCCACATTTCCCAACCTGTGCGGAGCCCCATGGCCAGATTCCAAGGCGCTGTGGGCTTCATTTGTCCTGTGGACCAGAAGTTGAATGCCCCTGAACTCAGGAAGTGCAATCTTGATAAAATTTGTCTCCTTCCACTCCCTCCCATTTTCCTGGCTGAAGTCCTAAATCTTAACTTCACTAGAAGAGAGAGCATGGTTTAGGCATGTGTTTTTTTTTTTCCTCCGTTGTAAAAATGAATCTCTTGTTTAACCTTTTTTTTGGTGGTGTGAAAAATATAGTCTCTTCACGTTGAGAAGAAAACGGAAACTCATATATTGCTTTCTTTACCTGATGGCTTCATAGTGCACAGTTATAGGCTGAGGTTCTGTTCTATCCCTAAGATGTCTAAGGGCTCTAGCAGATGTTATGTTTATGAGATGAACCAGTTAATCATATCTTAAATAGTAACCCAGCAACTAATGGCACATAAACCAGTTATAATGCTAGCAAATTATTCCACAAAATATGTGTAATAATTTTGTAGCTGTTTCTATTAGCTTTAAACTGAACATGTGGCAGGATCTTTGGTATGCAGCCTGATGCCAGCTATGAGGTTGGGCTCTGAGACTAGCCTTAGCAGGGTTCCAAGGCTGGGCCCACAATCAGCTGATTTTTAGTCCTGGGCCCGGAACTGCATCAGAGGTATCAAACTCGCTTCAGTGTGGCACTGGGCACTCAGCAGCTTTCTGCTTGTCAGTGCAGGGGGATCCAAATGCCACTGTGGAGGGAGCCTGGAAATGTTGTAAGTAGTAATGACATAATTGTGATCTGTTCCCCTGTCCCAAAATTGTGCATGCTGTTATGTACGTGAAGCATAGCGGGAGATGTGGTTCTTGGGATTAGAGTGCAGATCCCATTGCACCACTCATTAAGTAAGTGCACGCCTAAATGTTGCTTACATGGATTTTAGTCATGTAAATCAAAAACTGAGCTCCTATCTTACTCCATGTAGGAGTCATACAACTATTAAGATGCTAGCTCAAAAATATGTTTTCACCTAAGGCTGTGTGTCCAAGTGTAGCTGTTCAAGAGATTTTTTGCCACTTAGGCAAATTGCCAGCTGCATTTGGATACATAGCCTTAGGCTGAAACATGTGCTTGACCTAGAAGGAGAAAGAAGGGTGGTCTGTTAGCTTTTAGCCAATATTTTAGTGGCTCCCTCATACGTAGTGGTTTTGAACCCAGATTTCCCACTCAACAAAATGCTCAGGACTAGGGATGTAAATACCGATTCATTAAATTCCCCTCATGTTGTCCCTTGTTCTCCAGGCAGCAGCAGTGGGCTGGGAAAGCACCTTGTTTGCTGCTGCCGCCTGTGGCTTTATGTGGCTGTGGTGGGGACTCATTGCATCTGCCTGCAGTTGGCTCCTGGGCAGCCACTTAGTGGTGGCAGCAGGGGGCTGGGAAAGCCCCAACTGCCACTGACAGCCAGGCTGGGATCCATGGAGCCCCAGCCTGGCTTTTTGCCTGTGGCGGGTGCACGTGCACCTCAGGGCAGATGGTGGTGAAGCCGTGAAGGGCCCAATCCATCATGTGGCATTTTGCCCTGTCCCTTCCTTGCCATCTGCTCCAAGGCGCACGTATACCCACCAGCTTCAATGAGTGGGGCCAGTGCTCCATGGACCCCAGTTCAGCTCCTTACTTCCTGCTACAAGCAGCCTGGGCTCTGGTGGGTGGCAGGGCTTGCCTGGAGCTTGGGTTGCCCGTGGCAGGCAGCAGGGAGGCTGCAAGTGTCTGCACTAGGGTCCACGGAGCCTTGGCTTGACTCGTTGCCAGCGTTGGGTATGTGCACATCTCCAGTGGATGACAGGAAAGGGACCAGGGCTGCAATGCCAGAAGGATTAGGATCCTTGCAGCTCCCTTGCTGCTTTCTCTGTACTAGGTATTCATCTCCCAACCCTCTGTGCCTCCCTCCTTCCTCCTGCCTGCCTTGCTGCCTTCAGGGGCACTGTCTTGCTTCCCTTTGACCCTGCCCTCTTCCCTTCTTCCCCACTCCTTTCTTGCTCCCTGCTCTGCAACAAACAATAACCGGTAAGGTATTGTACTTGATCTTACTTTTCAGATCTTACCACTTTGTAACAATGTGACTTCCTTGAGCGGGGCATTTATAGATCCTCTCTCCTAAGCATTGTGCCCCTAACTCCCCTACCCCGCCAATCCAACCCAGCTCTGGGCTAAGTAGGCCATACCCTTACTATGTAACTGAGCTGTGCCATGTCCCTCCCACCCCGTACTATGTAGCCACCCCTCGTCCAGGCCTCTGTATTTCCTTCTACCCATTCAATTTTGTAAATTCCCTTCTTAACATTTATTAATACAATTAAATAGTCCTCTTTAAATTTCAGTTTTATAGCATGTTTTGAACACGCAGCATACACAAAGTCCACTTTGCAAAATAGCTACCACAACTTGGTAGTTGACTTTGCTCTATGGTGCATGAGTACAAAGAAAATAAATTATACATTTCACAATTTTGTGGAGAGAGAGCTTGCTTTGATATAATACCATTATATATATATTTTTCCCCCTAAATAAAAAGAAGACTATGGTTTTGATATGTTTTATTCAAATAGGTTTCCACCATTTTTTGATGACAACCCATTTGGCATATATCAGAAGATTCTTGCTGGCAAAATTGATTTCCCCAGACATTTGGACTTATATGTAAAGTAAGTATTTTGATTTTTTTCTAATTCCCAGTTTTTATTATGGTTTTTACCTGAACATGAGGTGACTTCAAATTTAAGGCAACCCTCTAACAATTAGTTTCTATACATGAAAAACTAGACATTTGTTATAATGTTTTGTATATAGAATTTAATTATTGGAGGATCATCTTAAATTTGTTCCCTCTCCCTGTCCTCACCCTGTTGGTGGATAAAGCAGGGACCAAGAGGGTCCAGATCTCTGCTCCTCGCTGCTGCCGCTCGTCCTGGGCCAGTACTCAAATCTAAGACAAGGCTTTGTTTCCCCATGCTGGCTGAGGTTTGGGAGAGGGGAACCTTGTCTGGGATGTGAGTAAATATGGCATTATCTTTCTAAATACCTCTTCAGCATTGTTTTAATACATCTGTGTAGGAGGATATCATATCATGCTATATCACTGTTGAAAAGTGTTTTGGACTACATTTAATCTTGAATTCCAAGTGGAGGAAAAATAATTAGACTTAAATGGTAATATCTGCCTCTGTTAATTTCCTGCATATGTTGGTACACTAAATACTTCTTTAGCCAGTGGCTGAAGTAGCAGGTTTATCCAGCAGAGCTACTGCTCCCCCAGTGCAGCAATGCCTCTATAAACATCAGCTTCAGTAAGCAGAGCTACAGCTCCGCTCACCAGGGGCTCTTGGGGAAAAAAGCTGCTTTCTCTTCATCTCCCTGGAGGATGTATGGAGGGGTGGTGGAAGAGTAGAGCATTGTGGTATGTGGGGGGTGCATCAAAAAGCCCTGTAATACTATATGAAATGATCCATATGCTACATGTTGTTGTGTTACAAAATGAAACAGGAACTTTTTTGTAATGGATCTGTCATCTTTGTGGTGTTACAGTTATCCTGAGTGTGCTAGCTTTTATAGCAGTATAAGAGCGTATATAGCACTGCAGAGATATCATGTCTAAAACCATACTATACTTTTCTCCATAGTCTGCTCTGCTAGTGTTGCTAGAATTTATGCTGTTCATACTGAGTGAGTGAACAGGGCACTGTCTGCCAACTTACACTAATACCTCCACTTTCTTCTTGTCTCACACATCATGTGAATTACACATCTCTCATGAAGCTTGTCAAAAGCTCATTACAAAAAATCAGCAGATATGAAGATACTTCATTTCAGCATCTCAGATTAGCCAGCACCCATGGTCTGCACATCTTTTGAATAACAGCTGTCCTTGAAATGCTGCTGGTGGTGCTACCACTTCACTATAGTCTCCTGTTCTCACTTTTTTTTTTTTTCATATAGGCTGCCTCAGGAGTTTACATGTCCAAACATATTG
Organism: Alligator sinensis; assembly: GCF_000455745.1. Classification (NCBI taxonomy): domain Eukaryota; kingdom Metazoa; phylum Chordata; order Crocodylia; family Alligatoridae; genus Alligator; species Alligator sinensis. The sequence goes on along the minus strand of NW_005842671.1, from coordinate 120,515 downwards.
TCTGCAACAAATTCTGGGCATGCAACCAGAAGATAAACAGGACAGAGTCATTATTTTTTCTTTTTTTGTCCCTGATGACAAGGCTAATGTGGTGAAAGCATTTAAAGCTAGGGCCTATGTCATCATCTGTTTATATTCAACACTCTCAGTTGTGCAGTTGTCATTGTACCATACAGAAAAAGTTGGGTGCTGTGGAAGACCTGCAATCTTCCTGTGAGTGCAGGGTCCTCTATTCAGTCAAACTTCTTCAGTAAGGAACATAGGCTACATTACACATCACAATCTTTGGATACACTTCTTTCATAGTTTTGAACATTTTCCACCAAGTTTTTAAAGGTTCTTTCTTGGCTGATCTCTTTCCTCTTCTACTCCCTCTTTCCAGGGAATCTCACAGAGGACCCCTTTTTTTTCTTGTTTTGGGGTAACCTCATTGTCATGGTTTAATTCAGGGGTGCCCATCCCACAGACCAGATCTAGCCCACAACAACATGTTATCTGGCCTGCAGGGCTCCAAACGGGTCCAGAAATTTGTTGGTGGAGGGGTTAGCACCACCACTTCCCTACTTCCAAATCACCAGACCCTGTGTACTAGATCCAGAGCCTGATCCCTGCTCACAGGGCTGTGTGGAAGCAGTGCCAGGATCCAGGGCCCAATCTCAGTGTCGGAGGCCTGGAGAGGGCAGTGCCAGACCTCGGGACCCCATCCCAGGACATAGAGGATGGGAAGTGCCAAAACTGGGACCCTGGGACCCAGTGCCAGTGTGTAGGGAGTGGTGCCGGGCCCCTCTGACCAAATCCTTATGTGCTGGGGCCTGGGAGGGGACAGTGCAAGGCTCCTGGGACCCAATCCCAGTGCTCAAGGGTGGGAGGAGACAGCACGAGCTCCCCAGGGCCCAAATCCCATCATGCAGAGAAGAGAGACAGTACTGGGCCCCAGGGTCTGATCTGGCCCGCAGATGGGCAGCATGGCACTCGTCTGGCCCATGGAGCCAAAAGATTAAGCACCACTGGTTTATTTTTGATTCCCAACCATTTCCCTCTATGCAATCCCCTCTATTCATTTTCTTTCATCTTGTCAATATTTCTTCCCTTGCTTTCCACCACCACCTTGAACAAAACTCCTTTTTAATTCTAAAGTCATTCCACTTCCTTCCAGACCTGGCCGCCTTCTGTCACTGACACTTTTTCCTGTTGCTTGGATTCTCAGCTTCGGCGTTATCTTCGAGTCTTCTCTCTCATATTAAGTTAGTGTCATAGGAGAACAACAATGTGTATAATAACTAATTTTCTTTTTTTTAGATACCAAAGGTTCTTGATGGTCTTGTTCTCCTGTGTTTATTATGATAGGCTTTTACCTGTCTTATTTATTAAATTAGACTTTCCTGATACTCATGAAATTCTATAAGCTCTGTAGAAGATATAGCTCCCAAGATAAGCTGTTGATCAGACCATGTTATAGTGCCTGTCCTTTACATTCTTAGTGGTTTCTCCTCTTTGCTAAACTGTTCAAGCTTCTTGATACTGCCCATATTGCCCTTCATATATCTGCTTTTTCTCTTTATCCATTGTGCCCCTTTTCACATTGCTGTTCACTGGCACTGATTTGTTTTCCAATTTATCTGAGTTTTCAACTCTATATTTTATTTGTTTTCCTTCCTACCCTGGATATGTGGAATGTCTTTCCTGACTTGCCTAGATTGATCATCTCATAGTTCAGCTCTCTTCTCCAAACCATTTCTGTCAAAGTGTTGAAAGAAATTAGTCATTGATAATCTCTA